>NW_006159643.1:1828803-1860210 GCF_000334495.1 Tupaia belangeri chinensis
TACAATGTGAAAGTGATATTGTTTGTGTTGCCATGGAATTTATCATCCTTATGATAGTCATATGTGTACAAAAGGCTAGCAAAAGTATTGTTATATGTTAAATAAAATAAAAGCTCTTCATAAAGCTTAAATTTACCTCTTCAATCCTGAATGTATTGGCTTTGCCATTCACATCTGATCCAAAGTGGTAAACACTTGGGGAAATTACTACATTATTTAAGGTTAACTGTGAGATTAATGACTATATCTACTTAGTCACATTCATTATACTTGAGGGATTTTTCTCTCTTCCTCCCCTAAGAAAATGAGGTTATCTTGGGAAAAGAAAAAAAAAAAAAAAAAAAAAAAAAAAAAAAAAAAGAAAGAAATAAAGCCAATCCAGATTTCTTATTTTTCCAGACTTCTTGCAAATGACACAGAGCAGATGGAAGTATTTTATGAATTTATGAATTTCCTTTTGAGAAACAAGTGCAGCTATCAGCCTATATTCAGCAGAATTGTGTGCAAATTTGCAAGAAATATCTTATTTTTTTCTCCCTGGAATAATGATAAGGAGTCTTCAGAATCTGTCTTGAGGAAAACGTCTTTGAGTTGAATCTTTAACAGAAGACAGACAGCAGTCTGTGATTGAATTTACTAATTTCCTCGTTATCCTACATGGAAAATACATTGATTTGCATCATATTATTTTCCTTTTCCTTATAGATATTTTGTCATTACACTTAAGTAGGGTGGAGAGAAACAAGGAGGAAAAGACTATTAAAAACTAACAATAAAACCTTTATAGTGATTACTTAACAAAAAGACATAGTAGCACTGTAGTCTGAGAGATAATTTATTTCCTGATGAGTTACTTTAAATATTAGTGATAGCAACTCTCCATAAGAACAGAGATTCTTTAATTTTTATAAAATCGGTGACAAAGATCAATAGTCAGGAAAAGGAAAGTTTTTTCTGAGATACTTTCTATTTCCTTTTATATATTAACCTCAGTAGTAAGGAGTTACTAAACCAAAACAAGTAGTCTACAGATATTATACACATTAATTTATTGTGAATTAAAATGGCTTTTAAGTATCTCATTCCCAACTAGATGATAATCTCTTAGAACAGGGATCCCCAACTAGGCCACACAGCAGGAGATGAGTGACAGGCAAATGAGGGAGCAATGGAAGCCTCATCTGTATTTACAGCCACTCCCCACTGTTCAGGTTTCCATCTGAGCTCTGCCTCCTGTCAGGTCAGGGGCAGCATTAGATTCTCATAGGGGCCCCCAGGTGGGGCCATCTAATAGTTACAAGAAAATAAGCTCAGGATCCCACTGATTCTGCATTATGGGAGTTGTATAATTATTTCATTATATATTACAATGTAATAATAATAGAAATAAAGTGCACAATAAAATTAATGCACTTGAATCATCCCAAAACCATTCCTACAATCATCCCCAATTCCTCCCTAGCCGTTGAAAAATTATCTTCCATGAAACTGGTCCCTGGTGCCCAAATCATTGAGGACTGCTGTCCTAGAGGATCCAGAAGTATGTCTGATGTTAGCAAGGTTCTGTCTGACGCATAATAGACACTGAGAAATAAAAGCAAATAAATGAGATACTAATTCCAATTGCCACTTTTGTACACATTTCTTCCAGGCAGAAGAAACAGCTTACATAAAGCCCTATGGTAAGTGACAAATGTCATGTCGTTTATAAAGTCATATTCTGAACCCCAAAGACTGAGTTAGATGGGGTCCCAAAACACCTATCAAGCAATTCCAACAGTTGCTTGGATTGAGATTGACTCTTTTTCTCTTCCCTTCTTGAACCCCAACTCTTATCAGTGCAGACACTGTACCCTATTGAGGAACAGATCTCTAATGACTGGCAGAAGATCCAGCTCACAGAAAGTGGTCAATAAATATTGGCAAATGGATCAATAACAAGAAATAGAACTTCTACAATATTGATACCCACAAGTCACAAAAATAAGACATCTACAACATATAAAAGATAAAACATATTTTTCAATTGACTTTAAATGTTCAAGACAACTTCTCAATTACACCAATAATTAGACAAATGTGTAGGTACAATTAAATATAGGACCTAAACCCCTAAATGCTGAATCCTTTCCTTACACCTACACAATTTCTAAAAGAAAGGGAGTCTTTGGTTTAAAAACAAACAAACAAACAAACAAACAAACAAACAAACAAACAAACAAACAAACAAACAAACAAACAAACAAACAAACAAACAAACAAACAAACAAACAAACAAACAAACAAACAAACAAACAAACAAACAAACAAACAAACAAACAAACAAACAAACAAACAAACAAACAAACAAACAAACAAACAAACAAACAAACAAACAAACAAACAAACAAACAAACAAACAAACAAACAAACAAACAAACAAACAAACAAACAAACAAACATGACTTTTAAGATTAAGGTGAAAATACTTATTTTTAAAACTTATGCTGAAATAGGGGGGGAAAAGGAGAATAATGATCAAGGTCACTAAAGAGAGGACAAAATAAACTTTCATGCTAATTTGTTCTTTGTCTCCACTTGCAGTAGAATGTTTCTTTGACCTATTAAAATTGGTTTGCATGATGCCAGACTCAGAAAAAAAATGAAATACTTTAACTTTTTATATTGCTTTTATTTTCGAATAAAGATTTATCCATTTTTTTAATTGAGGAAATTCCTTAGATTTTTATGTCATGATGCCAATTATACTTACTGCTTGTCAATATTTGGTAGAAACTTCCATTGTGAAAAGAAAATAATACAATTGCTTGTTGTGCCGAACTCTGATCTAGTACTTACCTGACTGTAAACATACATTCCTTGATACAATGTACAAGAAGAATCTGGCATCCGTGGACATTCACATGACTTAGAATGGTTTTCAAAATTATTTCCCCAATCAGTAGGTCCTTTGATCAAACCACAGCATTTAAACTGTTCAATGAAAAGAAGAATAAATAAGTTACTAAGAAGATCAAAAACATTGATAAAATATTGAATTATTTTTATTCTTCAGATAACACTATTAAGATGTTTTTATGTTAAAATATTATGCAAGTCACCTCACCCACATCTCCGAATGGAAGAACCAAAAATAAGGAATTTCTCATTTGGGTCTTAATATTAATGAAAGGAAAATAAAGTTACAAATGCAGAAGATGAAAATTTCATCTTTCACTTATCAATGACAGAGAAGGGCAGAGTCAGATGTATCTTAGATTTCAGCAAAGAAGTTTCTGAATAGTTTACAAGAGAGTCAAAACTTTCATTAAGGAACTGTTGTTTAAAAGAAATAAGCCATTTTGAAAGTAAAATTTCCATTCCATAATCTCTGATCACTTTTTGAGGAAAGGAAAAAAATTAGAGACAAAGACCAAAGAAGTTGCTCAAGGGGTCTCCCATGAGATTGGATTTTCATGGTTAGCTTTAAAACTGGAAAGGAATATAAATAAAGGGTGAAGTTTTTAGAATAATGTCAGGAAGGTTAAATCCCAGAATAAACTGAAACATGAACAAACACAAACTGAGAGAAAAGAAGATGTGTGACCATATTTGAGGAAGAAAAACAAGGAAGTGAGAAGTCCAACGACTCAGGTTATACAGCACATAATATTAGATGAGAGAGAAAGAGAAAAGTAATTATTTTTCATCTTCCTCCTCCTTCCTGCTCTATCAGGGAGAAGACTTCATGCAGAAATGGCAGAAAACATTTGCTGAAAAAAAACAGAACCAAATTTGAGTGGTTTTCTGGTTTCCAATGCGTTGCAATCGCAGAATATTGAAAGAACTTTCATTTACCTACTGAGTGACCATGCTATACAGGTTACTTAACCCTCTCTTTGCCACAGTTCCTTTATTTGTAAAATGTAGACAACATATAATAGTAGTTAATAACATCTCATTTGCAGATTAGTGGTGAAGATACAAACTAGAGAACCATGAGATGGTATGAAGAGGTGAGTCCAGTGCCTAGCTTGTAGAAAGCACAGAACAGTGTGCATTAGCTGCTGTCATTTCAGT
Organism: Tupaia belangeri chinensis; assembly: GCF_000334495.1. Lineage (NCBI taxonomy): Eukaryota > Metazoa > Chordata > Mammalia > Scandentia > Tupaiidae > Tupaia > Tupaia belangeri. Next base: position 1,832,863 of record NW_006159643.1, read on the forward strand.
TGTTGTTACCATTATGCTCTCGTATGGAAGTAATCTGTGCAACATTATCATCAATGATTTGGATAAAGACATAGCGAGAATTTTTCTAACTTTGTCACTACTGTAGGATTAGGAGTGATGACTAATGTACTGGAAAATAAAATTGAGTTTCAAAGATAGTTCAATAGATTTAAACTAACAAATCCGACCGAGGCAGATATTCAGTCTTGTACTTTGGCCTAATGACTGAATTGCACAAATACATGACTCAACTGATGTTCGTATGACAAAAATCTGGAAGTTTCCATTGGTTCCAAGGTCAATATTAGCAACCTTGAAACAACTACCTTTCCTGTTCCAGTGACAGACATGATTAATTGCTCATTCCTTCTGATTACATAATCTTGAACAGGATTTCTACATAACCGATACAGAGACTCCAAAACAAATAGAACATAAAGCACACTATACTTACTCAGAGGTCAGTCTGCATTTGCAATATGATAAACCTGGGGATTTTTTAGGGAGGTATAGAGACATACAGTATGAAGGATAAAGTTTATCATGATACCTACTCACTAGATCAAAGATAATAGCAGTTAGGGAAGAAGTTGGTCAGGACTTATTAAAGTGGTTTAATAGCTAGATGAAAATGGTAGTATGTAGTGAGTAATAGACTATCTCTAGACAAATATTAATCACTAAGAATCCAAGAAGAGCCATTCCATCAGAATGTTAATGAGACTCTGTGTAGGAATTTTCTGAAATTCAAAGAGAAAGTAACTCAGTGTCTGCAACTTCTGTCCATGTGCAGTAAAGTCCCAGGTCACCCCAGTCAGAGTTTGTGGTAGGACATTTTTCCCAAATAAGCATAACTTTAAAACATGTTTAAAAACTAAAAAGAAGGAGGAAGAACAGAAGAGACGATTAAAAATATTGTCCTATAAATACTTAGTGGCTCAGGCATAACATTTTTATACAATAATGGCAACATTTCGGGATACTACACCAAACAGAGAACCTTTAGAAACCCATGGGTGGCAATGGGACCTTGAATCACAGAAATGATATGTCAAGTGTGACAGATGGCAACTCAGAGGCCCAGTGGTTGCCTCTGGCACATTTTGCCCTAGGTTATTTTGCTAGGGAGGGTCAAGGATATTCATCCTCATCCAGTGATATGACCAAGGCTGCCTAAATTCTTTCCGCATTAAGTCTGTGTTAGTCTGTGCTCTAGAGTGGGAACAATCCAGGAAGGAAGATGATCACAAGATCTAGTTACAAGACAACAAGAAAAAGCAGATCAGAGGGGAAGCTAAATGGACAGACCCATATCAGGTTTTGGCTCTTAGAAATGATGCTTCAAGCAGAATTTTTACAAGCTGGAATCTATCCAAACAGAAACTGGTGAATACTTTGGAAAAAGATTTCATCTGATAAATAGCTTGAAAAACCAAGGATGTTTCAACTTAAAAAGCAAAGTTTTTAAGAATCAAGCAACAGCTATTCTCAAAGAAAAAGTTGTCATCTGTAGAAGTATCAAAAGATTGTCAAAAATTAAGAAAAGACATACTAATTGTCAGAATTGTATGGAAGAGAACAAAAACTGGTAAACTTTCAGCTTTTTAATATTTAATTCATAGATGGATAATGAAAAATACATAATACTTCAATCAGTGAAAAGGCAAATTAAATAACCTATTAAATACAACACTCTTCTAAGATTCTGAGAATTCCTATCACATGAGTAAAGTGAATGCTATATGTCATTAAAGTAATGAGAATTGTCAATAAGAAAGATGTGCTTAGGACTTTCACGGAGCAACCAACACTTTAGTCAAGTTTTCAAATGTATTCAAAATGAAAAAGTACTAAGTACATTCCAAGGATGGAGAAGGATACAAAGAGAGGAAGGCCAAATTATTCAAGAGATCCTGAGAAGGATTAGGTAGGGGCAAGATAGTAGAATACCTTCAAGGCCTATCCAAGTTTTGACTTTAATCTAAAGATACAGAGAGAGGATTAATGTACCAATTTAAAAATAAATAGACTGGTCAGATAGATTTGGGTTGAAATTCCAACTTCATCACCTCTCCAAATCCAACCTCTTTATATGAAAAATAGGGTTAATGAAGCTAATAATATTGCTCATTTGGTTATTGTTTAGATAGTGGTTTGTTTCCAAAGATTTATATTTTAGAATTTGGTCCCCAGTGTAATGTCATTGAGAGATGGTGAGAATTTAGAAGGTGAGTCCCAGAGGGCAGTATTTGGATTATGAAGCCATCACCCTCATGAAAGGTTTAATGTTATATAACAACCCTCTCTCATGAGAACTAACCTTTTTCCCAAGAGCTAGAACTCTTCCTAATTTGCAAGATAACATCAATAGAGTGAGTTCTAGCTTTTGAGAAAAAGGTTGGTTGCCATGAGAGAGGGTTGTTATAAAAGGAAGATGGACTCCCTCAAATCTATCTCTTTCTGCACACGCCAGCCTTCCTCTCTGTTCTGTCAACCATTGTGATGTACCAGAGGCTTGCCTGATGCTGGCCCTTTCTTATGGACTTTCTAACCCCCGGGTCTCAGGTAATTCGGTAAGCAACACAATAGTGTACTAAGATATCCCCTCAGAGATTACTGTGAGTAGTAAAAGAGTTACTAAATGTAAAACCTGATACATAGTAAGTAGCAATAAATGTTAGTTATAAATGTTTTTATGAAAGATAGGATGTGGTAGAAGCAGAGAAGGACAAACTCCAAACCCAGTATCCTTTTAAAATGGTAGACAGTAAAACTTACTAATTTGACCCAATCAAGGCTTAGTCATAAACATATATTCTTAACCTCTGGCCTTCTCAGCCATTCCAGAACTTTGCAGAAAGCTATAAAAATGACAAATATTCTTGGATTTTTCTTTTCACTTGGTAACAGGCTAATAAGTCAAAGTCTGCGAAATGGATACTTTTTTAATATCTAAAGAGTATACCAGTTAAGAATAAAGCAGATACAGAACTGTGTCTAACTCTCCAAATTACCTGCAAATTCTAATTACCTCTTTTTGAAATTCATCCAGGGCTTGTTGGAATGCTTTTCCATCATCTGTCATGCTCAAAAGCTTCACATTTTCATGGAGAGTCTCATTCAGAATGCGTTCAGACTAAAATTTTAAAATATTGTTAAATTATTTTTGTTAAAAAGTAGTATTTTGATCTTTTTTGACTTTTCCAAAATTAACAAACACCATTTGTATACGCACCTCAGATTTGAAAGCAGCTCCTAGAATACCTGCTGCCACCTGCAGGAGCAGGATCAGAAGCAAGCCTATAAAAAACTGGAAAAAAAAAAAAAAAGGAAAAGAAATATATATTACCCTCAGTACACTCAGTCATATCTTCAGATATTTCAGCAGGGCATTTCCCTCCATTCTGGGACCATAAGAAATGGAGAGGATTAGGCACACTCTTTATCTGTTCCACCATTGCTTAAGCTGCAAAGTTTGGGTCTAGTCATACTCACAAACATTTGTGAGTAGTTCAAATTAAAATGTGTTGAGAGGACTATTAGTGACTATTAGTATTTCTGGGATGTTGAATGGAGAGAAATTTGAAATCTTTAATGAAGGTATTTGAATATTATTTTTCTCCTTCCCTTTCTTCATCAAATACAAATCTGCAGAAATTCAGACTAGGCTTTAAAACAAAATTTCCACCACTATCAGAAACACCTGGCAACTTGTTATCTGTATAGATTCCTGAAATCTGCCTCACATCTACTCAATCATAATTTGAAGCCCATAGATTCATTTTTTTTTCTTAAAACGAACTCAAGTAATTAAATTCCCCAATTACAAATGAGATCTATTAACCAAAAAGCAATCATTAGAGATGTGATTATAGTCCCACTTAAACTCTGTCTCAACATTCCCTAATAATAAATGAGTAGTTAAAATACTTTTTCAAGGGCTGACACAGTACTTATTTTATGAGAGAAATAAGGTTGGAGTCACTCTGGTAAACTCTGGTATCAGATTTATATCTGATAAATACTTGATTTTTTCTCTAACATTTTTTACTCTATTCATTTATTATTATCTACAGTATATGTTAAAAGCAAATATCTGTGAGGTGTTCCAACTCAATTCATCCTCCCTGAAGCTTTCTATGTGACAAATCCGATGATCTCACTTCCTTATAATTTTCTTTTTTGAGAGGATTTTTGCTATAGGGCGCATGCGCTCGCCAGACAGAGAGAGACAGAGAGAGAGAAAGCAAGAAATCACCTCCCAGGGGGAATGGCCACACCACAATCCCTTCTCCTCCATTCTTCTCTCAGGATCTTGGGCACACACATACATGCACCCAGCGTGAGTTTAAGCCACCAGGTCCGGGACTCGAACCGGAGTTGACTACATGGGAGTCCAGCGACATAGCCATTACACTAACTGCTGGTCCCACTTCCTTATAATTTTCTTAGCATGGCACATAGGATACGTTTATGATATGATCATAGTCCACACTCAGACCCATCTCCCCTCATTTACTAAAAATAGCCTTTCCTACTCTCCAGCCACATCCAAAACCTTTCAGTTCCTCAAACATATCAGCATTACACAGGCAGTATCTCTTCCTAGAGGGTGCGACGCCTTGCCCATACCAACCTTATTCACTTCTGCTCTTAGCTTGAAAATTCTCTCCTCCATTACCGCCCTTCTTTTCTGGGGTCACTCCCACTGTAGCTATTTGTTTACTTATTAATCTTCCTCAGTAGGTTCTAATTGTCCTAAGGTTGTATAATCATTTAGTGAAGTATCTGGTACATAGAGATACATACTAATGTTGAAGAAATGAATGAATGAGTAAATGAATAAAAGGATGAATAAAATAAAATGTGTCTTCTTTGAGAGTATCCTCCATGCTAAGCCAGTAAACCTACAATAATCATACTAGCCTCCGCAATCTAACCTAAACAGCAATTAGAGTTAGTTTCACAAACCTTGCCGAGTCGTTTCACGGACAACGGGGATGGAAAGCAATCCTCAGGATTCTGAAGGCTTGCTTTGGGCATTGGGATGCATTTGGAGAACTCACCAAAAGAAGCATGCAGCGGCTTTCTTTCACAGCACCACAGCACCCCAGGAACCCCAGAACCATGATGATGGCACCCACCGCAATCAAGATATTCACACTAACATAGGAGGTGATGTCAGAGTCCCCAGAACCAATAATCTAGAAGTAGAGAGAGAGAGAATTATTTCAGAAGGGCCCTTTTCTTACTGTTTATTTTGGTCATCTAATGAATACCCATTTAGTACCTGCTATGTGCTAGACTCTGTTCTAGGACCTTGAAATACTTCAGTGATCTAAACAAGTAAAAACTCCTGCCCTCCTGGAGCTTATAGTCTATGGAATGCGACTTCCTTGAATGATGTTTAAAATAATAAATTGGAAATGGGAAAAAAATAAATGTAGTAAAGGAAGCCAAACAGTGGCACTGTGGTAAACACGTGACACAGCAAGGCTGGCCTACATGAGAAGATTTCAGGTTCTTATCCTCCCTGTGACTGCCAGGTTTGCAAAGGCCCATGAATCCCGGTAAGGGAGTTCTCACCCTCTCTCATAGAGAAAATTAACAAACTTTTTAAAAATGTGATAGATCTTTAAAATACTATTTCAAAAAATTTAGAAGGACAGGTATTTTCACTTGTTTTAAACATTGCTTTGTATGTTTTGTATTTTATACACTAAGTTGCATTATGAAGCTTGTGTTTTATCATTTTCTATTAATAAATTTAAAAGTCAACCACCTTAAATGACTGATAGGCACAATAATATGAATGAATCTCATAATCATATGTTGAAACAAAGAAGCCATATACAAAAGAGTGAACACTGCATGATTCCATTTATATCAATTTCAAAAATAAACAAAGCAAGGAAAATAAAAATTAAAGCAGTATTGACTTTAAGGTAGGAGGGAAAGCAGGAATTAACTAAAAAGGGAATAAGAGAACTTCTCTTTATGGGTTAATAAAAAAGCTTTGCATCTTGATAAAAATAACTCATTCCTGATCCTTCATATCAATTTTCTCAATCTCTCACATTTCATTCACAGAAGATATAGTCCATACAGTCTTCCAGAAACTTTATTTAGCCTGACTGTGAAGTAACCTAGGGGAAACTTTTTTTCAACAATAAGTAAGAAAAAAAATATGTATGTTCAAATTATAAAAATATTGGGGACCAGAAAGTGGTGAGGTGATTAAGGCAATGGACACTTCCACATGGCTGACCATGGTTAGAGTACCAGAATGGCTTGCTTGCTCTCTCTCTCTCTCTCTCTCTCTCTCTCTCCTCTCTCTCTCTCTTCTCTCTCTCTCTCTCTCTCTGTGTGTGTGTGTGTGTGTGTGTGTGTGTGTGTGTGTGTCTGGTCAAATTAAAATAAATGAATGAATAAATTAAATTGAAGCAAATAATTCTTTTAAAAGTTATAAAAATATTAAAATGATCTCTATTCCAGTCACGGGCCTAGTAAATAACTAAGTCTGTAATCCTGAGATGGTCAACTAACCTGTTGGGCCCCAGTTTTCTATTTACAAAAGGGAATTGGGTCAGCCTCTGGGATATTCAAAGTCTCCTTTGTGTCTTAAAGTCTATGCTTACAGATAATGTTTCAATGTACTTATTTGGAAAACCTGGTTATGTCTTAAAGGTTTTTGGATTTTGAGGGGATTTTTGTTCATTGCTTTTTTTGTCTGCTTGTTTACTAAGACTTGAGCTGGAAAGTCAGTTTTCTTCATAAATAGACATGACATCTGGGTCAGAACAGATGTGACAAGCAGCTTAAGAAAGCAGCTCTATCGACTCACTACTCAGTAGTAGAATCTTGTAACCAGTACAGGCAAACCCTACAGATTCTGAGAATGTTGAAGCCTCACCAGCTGGTTATCAGAACTTAGGATGGATGGCCCAGGCATAGATATGACAGAGAAAATATCAATGTGAGGCCTAAATAGTGCAGCCAGTACTTAGGCAGCAGGCAATGAGGTTCTTCTCTGAGACTGCCCCGGGCAGGATGACTCACTGCCAGAGACTGGCCAGAAGGCAGTGTGCTAACAGCCTGATGGTCACTGTTCCAAGTCAGCCCAACAAGTGGCTATTCTTACTCAAGAATGAAGTAGAAATCTGAGTTCAGATGTTTGTTCCAGGAGGCACGCAGCAGGGTTTTAAATGCTGTCTTTGATGAACACTGTGTTTGTGTGCATCTTAGAAAAGAGGAACATTTCTTTCTTTCTTTTTTCTTTCTTGTATTTAAATTTGCCAGAGGGCATACAAACTCACTGGAGAGAGACAGAGAGAAGCACCCTCATGGGGAATGGTCATACCACAGTCCCTTCTCCATTCTCCATCATCTGGGATTTGGGGCCTACTGTGACTCAAACTATGGAGTTGGCCAGCTACTTTAGCTACCACACCACCACGGGCCAGCCCCAACAAGAGGTGCATTTCTAAAGGAAGAGGAATGGCTGGGCCTGAAAAAAGAATATTCAGGGATCCTCTTTGGATTAAGAAGTGATCTCCTAAGGACAAGATGATTGCTGATATACTTTTCCTGACAGTGGTGGGTTTATCCTGACTGAGGAAAAAGTATCCCTGCAAGACAGTTAGGCAGAAAAAGATGTCACTTCTTTGACATCCTTATTCTCTGTGTTTATGTACATATTTTTTCCATCTGAAACTGTTTCTTTTGTTTTTAGACTAATAAAACTCAGCTCTTTCCTGCCTTCCTTGTTACCGACTTCAGATCAATATAAACCAAGTTAATTTCATATAAGTTCAGCTGACTAAGGTCTTAGCAGATACTTCTGTTCAGGGTGAAGGACTGATAGAACACAAGAATCAAAACGTAACCAAAACTGCTGACTCAATCTATTAATTCATTCTTATATCCAGATGTGGAGTAATAGCCTCTCAAGGACCACAGTTCTCCTCTAATACATTCAGTGTGTGTAATTTCTTAACAGACTAAACACCAAATTTGTTTACAAGAGAATTGGGAAGAAAGAAAATATCAGCAAGAAATTAAATAGTAAGATAAAATAAAATAAAATGGAGGCCACACACATTTTCAAAAGGCCAAAGCACCCTGTAAGTAGGTGGCTGTTAATCTCTGTGACTAATTATGAGTCTCAAAGTCAGATATCCAGTTCAGAATGGCAGCGATTCTGAACACCTTCAGATACCCTTCTTGGACTCTAACACAAAGGCACCAGGCCAACAAGAGGTCACCGATTTATTGGCATAAAATAATTAATGAAATCCTGATAAGCAAGGATGTTCCCAATGAATTGCCACACTAGTCCCTCACTCAATTTCTCCCTAACGGTGACACAGAACGAGAAAGCAGCTCATTGCCACTATGAGTGTTCAAGTTCTCTATGGGTAGAAAGCACATTTTAAGTTTAAAAAAAATAAGAAAGATAAAGTCATCTATAAAATTCACCCATTTTTGTAAACAGAATAGATGTTTATTAGCTTCTAACCTTTCTTTTCTATGAGGCTGTGTCAAAGGCCATTTAACTGCATCATGGTATAATACATTTTAATAGGAAATCCATTGTCTTGGGCCAGCTCTGTGGTTCAGGCAGCCAGAGCTCATGTGGCTGACTCCATGGTTGCAGTCTTAGACTCAGCAACTCGGGAAGTATACTGAGTGTGTGTGCATGTGTGTCAAAATCCTGAAAGGAGGGAAAGATTAAGGAGAAGGGATTGTGGTGTGACCATGCTCCACGGGGGTGTCAGGGGAGGTGCTTCCTTCTCTCTCTGTTTTTTCCTGATGCCCATACACACCCTCAAGAGAAGAGGAAAAAAAATCTTAATTGCTGGCTTAATTATATCTTATAAAATAAGAGGCAAAGTTCCTCTTAGAGAGGAAACATCTCTGTATTTGGTTGAAAGGGGACCAGCAATAGAAGATGTGATCCTGGGTAGTGACAAGAGCCCAGGCCACAAAGAACAAGTAAGCCATTCTCCAACCTTGTATGAAGTAAGAGGGGAGAAAAAATCATTGAAGCAGACAATCCCGGGAACGGTGCCAGGGTGGCATTAAGGTGAGTGAAATGGATAGAACAGCCTTCTCATTCACTTGACTCTTGCCCTTACCCCACTTTCCACATTTGTAATTGTGGTGTGCAATACAAACAGCACTTGTGAAAAACGAGGCAGGAACTAGATTTAACCAAATGAGATCAGCTTACTCCAACTCTGTGAACATCTCAGTAAGTGCTTTAGTGATGGGCACAAGATAGCGTGTGGTGGAGAAAAATGGGCCACGTTAATCTTAAATAGATAGCAAGAAGCTGGATTCCATGGCGAACTGCTGGCTTACGAGAGCATGATCACATGTTCACAGTGGGGGTTACTGTCAATGCTAATTGTCACAGGTAAATAGAACTCATCCTTGTACTTTGTTTCCTTTAAAACATAGAATCAAATTCTTCTTCTAAAGAGAATGTCTCACCTTCTTTCCTTTAGGATCTATCATCTTGGGATCAATTAAATTATTGTCAGTATCTTGCACTATAAAAATGGTTCTTGATGCAGAGAGATGGCCTATACCCTCAAGTTGTACATCCGGCTTGCTTTAAACAAATAGTGAAGGAGGAAAATTTTTACCTCGACCTCTTTCGATCTTCGCTTTCATTGAAATCTTCCTATTTGGAGGATAACATCTCCTCCACTCTCCAGGATTGTTCCATGCCTAGCACAGTGCCTAGCTTGTAGTAGATAATTCTAATTGAATTAAATTATAAAACCACATATCAACACAAAGGATTACATGAAGGAGTAAAGAAAAATGCTATAGAAATGTTCATTTGTTATTATTTTTGTCATTACTTTCACTATTACAGGAAAAAGTAAACTACTTTGGGGGCAGCCCAGTTGGTGTTTATATCCTTACCTCTTGACCATCTTTGCTTACTCGTACCCATATTGCTAGTCCCAGGATCAAGACACCACATACCTTCAGGAAAAAAAGAATTAGAGTACAAATAAGATCAAATAAAACTCTAATTCCACATGCTCCTCTCCATCTGGTTACCATAGTTTATCATTAACTGTACTTTTACAAACTAAAAGTCACAAAGGAGGTACATTCACATGTGGATAGTCACTGACATGTAATTTGTAATTTGTAAGCTTAATAGGAATAATTCTGTTTTTTACCCACAGTCACAGATCCATGAATAAGAAGTCATTTTTCACTAGCCAGAGAAAGATTATTTTCCATATTTTAACTCCAACCCTGTTTTTGTTAGATTATAGTTTATGAAAGTTACTTCACAACAATTTAAAGATAAAATACCCTTATCACGCCCTTGGGTTTGTCTCTGAGAAGCTATCTTCAACAAAGAATGAAGAGATTAACTGACTGATTAATCACAAAATATTCACTCAAGATTCAAAAGGAAGGGAAAAGTTGGAATAGACTGGAAACAGTAGGACATTTGACAAAATTTGCAGTTCAGCAACAAAGGTATATATTAACCAACACTTTCTGAACCAAAATAAACCCTTAAAAAATAAGCTCTTTTAGTAGTAAATCTTACCCAGCAAGAAGGAACAATGAAGAACAGTACTTAAAGTCTTAAATTCCTTTAATGACTTTAGCAGATTATTTAATTTGGACCGTAGCCAACACATAAAATGTGAAACACATTTTACTTTAGTGCAAGGACAACCCTTGTCTTTCAGGGTTTAAAAATAAAATGTATATATATATATATATATTTTGTGGTCTCAAAAAAATATCAAAGATCTATTATTAGATAGACATGTTGAGAGCAGGCCTGGTAACATACCAGACACAGCAGGCCTTGGAAGAATTTGGACAATTCTGACCTTTCTGTATTCTGACATAAAAATGACTGAGCCCTCCAAACCCAGTGTCCTTGGAGCGTCGTTGCTTTCATGCATGGTTAAGCCATATGCCTGGAACCCACAACACACAAGACTTTTAATGGCTTCTCATTCAGTTTGCAATAAAAATAGAGTCAAAGTCTTTGTTAAGGAATAGGGAGTGCAATGAGTAGCTAAATTACATAGAATCTGTGCACTCTAAAAGACCTTGAAAATCATCAAGGCCCATACTCTTCATGTTGGATAAAGAAGCTAGAATCTTTGCATCAAGAAAATCCAGGGCAACTCCTAATCAATTCACTCCTACCATATATTTTGGTGTTTGTCTGTTTGTTGTATTTTAATTATGATTTCTGGTTTACATATCATCGATGTGTATCTGCGGGTTACAGAATGGTTTTTCAAGGCATGCACACTGTGTATAATAATCAAATCAAGAATATACCCACATTCATCTTCTTCAACACTGAACATTGCACTATGTTGTGCATATTTGTTAGTAGTTCTACCAGTTTTTTTAAATATAAATTAAATGTCTTTTTTTAAAAAACTGTGGTGCGACACACCATCTCGTAGCCTCTTCCCCTTATCTGCAAGCATTCTGTGTCCATTATAAATGCTTTCAAACCACACCCCTCAAATGTTTGACACCTACAAATAACTAATGCCTTGAAAAATGAAATTCTTATCAAACCACCAAGAAACCTATGTGATTGAATTATCTTACACATACATACATACATACAAACATACAAACACACACACATGTGTACCATAAAATGTCAACCATTCAAATACTGGCTTTCTAGCTTGAGCACTCTCCTTATTTTCTCACTCCTCCCACCTTCCTCTACTAAATTCTGATTGTAGTTTATTTGCAAATGGAGATAAATGCTCATTTATTTTAAGAGAGAATTTTTGCTATAGGGCATATGCCCTTGCCAGAAAGAGGCTGAAAGTGAGAAATCCCTCCACACACACAGAGAGAGAATGGCCACACTGCAATCTCTTCTCCATACTCCTCTCAGGAGTTTGAGCATGCATGCCCACGTACTCAGCATGAATTTTAAATCACCATGTCTTGTATTCAAACTATGGTTGACTATGTGGGAGTTCAGCGACATAACCATTATGCCATCTGCTGGTCCCAATAAATGCTCATTTTAGCAGTTCTTTGTTAATTAGTTGGAGTGAGAATTTGTGTCAAATGAGAATGAGATCCGTTGGGATTTTCAGTAAATTTATACCAGTTGGATTTTTTGTTTCTTATTTGATTTGTTCACTGATATTTTCTTTCTTTTTATTCTCCTTTCACAAATAGATTTACTGTGTTAATTGGTTTCTTCTTCTTTTTTTTTTTTTTTTAATAGTGTCTCACCATGTCACAATCCTCCTGCCTCAACTTTCCAGCTGAGACTACAGGTGTGTACCACCATGCTCAGGCTTTTGTAGACAGGGTCTCGCTATGTTGCCCAGATAAGTCTCAAGCTCAGGATCTTCTTGCCCCAGCATCTCCAAATGACTGCAATTACAGGAACATGCCACCTTCCCTGTCCTTTAGGTTGGATCATGTATTAAGCCTCCCATGTGGTCCCAGCCTATGGAGTATAACATCCTAGCAGTATGTACCACTACGGCTGGGCCTGTATTAATTGTCTTTTTTTCCCCAATCAATCACTGTATATCATTACAGCATACAAAATGAATTTTCCCATCCGGAATACACTGGATATTGGCTCAAAGATAATATTATACATAATATATGTATACATGTCATTTTCCATTTTGTGTTTCTTAAATGTTTTACTTCTTCCTTTTCCCCCCTGATTCCCTCCTTTTCACCCTCCACCATTTTCCATCCTCCTCCCACACTGTCTCCAGTACTCACAGTTGCTCTCCAGGCTTTTATACCTTCCAATATCTCACTTTCTGCCATAGAGTGCAGTATATATTGAGTGAGAATATACAATGTCTCACTTTCATAGTCTGGCTTGCTTCACTTATCACTTTCTATCAAATGTTATGGTCTCATTTTTTTTTTTATGGCTCAGTAGTATTCCATAGTGTATTAGTGTATATTTCTTTCTTCTTTTTTTTTTTTTTTTTTTTTTTTTTGCTATAGGGCACATGCGCTTGCCAGAAAGACAGAGACAGAGAGACAGAAAGCAAGAAATCACCCTCCAAGAGGGGATGGCCACACCACAATCCCTTCTCCTCCATTCTCCCCTAGGGATCTTGGGCACGCATGCACACATGCCAGGCGTGAGTTTAAGCCACTGGGTCTGGGACTCGAACTGCAGTAAACTACATAGGAGTCCAGCCACATAGCCATTCCACCAACTGCTGGTGTCCCCCCATAGTGTATATTTCTACCACATGCTTTTCAATCCACTTGTCATTCTGACCTTTAGTTTCAACTAAAGGTAATATTAATTATCTTACTAGCTATTATCAATATAATTATCACTCTCACCAGACATTTATTAAATTCTCAATGAAAAATCTCTAAGAGCTCTAATGGAGTAAGAGTAATATTTTTTAAAACTTTAACCCTTTTTGTTTGCAAGTCACTATTTACTTTGATATTTTTATATATTTTGGGATCAAAATACATTTTGATTTGAAAATACATTTTTCATTCATAAATCGTATGAAAGCAACCATATCTGCCTCTCAAATGACAACTTTCTGTATTCCTAGGCACTGAAAATTATCTTTAACATTAACATTTAAAAAACATAGTACCAAATTATTTCAGGAAGTTAAGAATATTTTGCCCAACTTTAATTGTGAAATAAGACAAATGTGGGACCAGCAGTTGACGTAATGGCTATGTTGCTGGACTCCCATGTAGCCGACTGCAGTTCGAGTCATGGACCCAGTGGCTTAAACTCATGCCAGGGGTATGTGCGTGCATGCCCAAGATCCCAAGAGGAGTAATGGAAGAGAAAGGATTGCCCCATGGTCATCCCACCTAGGGGGTGATTTCTTGCTTTCTGTCTCTCTCTGTCTTTCTGGTGAGCATGCATGCCATATAGAAAAAAAAAAAAAGACAAACTCTCCAAAAAAAAAAAAAAAAAAAAAAGAAAAAAAAGACAAATTTGATGGGGGGGGGATTTTGAAGTTGGTCAAATATCGTTTCCATCCATATATCTGTCTTTTCACTCTTCCTTTTTAAAATAAGGAGAAATAAATATGTAAATTATATAGTTCTCATCTTAATGGAGAAATTCACATGAGAATATCAGAATCTTAATAAAATTAATTTATAAAGTTGTTGAATAACTTGAAAAGTAAATATCTTTTCTATCAAGAATGATCATTCTAAAGTCACCATTAATGCTAAACTATTAACATCTCAATTGTTAGAAGGTTGGCCATCATGATGGTTCTTCTAGCCCTTTACCTAATTTCATTTTAAGACTTATTCCCCAATCTTTTATACTATTTTAAGCAATTAAACGTATAAATTAAGAAATAAGTGTTTTACTCTATCCTACTTGTCTGTTTCCTCAGGAATATAATCTGTTTGGGTTTCTATTCTTTGTTCTCTATGTCTGTCATCTTTTTTCCCATCATTTTTCTCTTTCTTATTTTCTTCAGGAAGAGTTCCTCAATCTGAGGTTCTATTTCATTGTCTCTATTTATTGTGATATCTATAGTGAATTTTACTTCTATTATTCTATTTCTGGTTTACTTGAAGTTCTGAGTTATTTTACTCATTTTATTTTAATGTGATCCTATGATTTTCCAACTACTTTATATTCTCTCATGACCTGTAGCTACTGTTTTGAAGTTATTTTCTGATGTCACATTGTGGATATCAATTTCCAGACACTTTTTTCAGGATTCTATAGTATATATTTCATGAATGCATGTTTGTCCTCTAGGTTGTTAGGGTGACATTATATTTTATGTTTTCAACAGTATTTTTTATTAAGCATTATCCTAAATTTTCCTTTACTTATCCTTGAATATATGTGATCTATTCTGATTTATTATTCCTTAAGAATAGGATGGGAGACCAGCAGGCGGCATGGTTGGTAAAGTGCTGGACACTCTCACATGGCCTACCATGGTTCGAATCCCAGACCTGGTGGCTTGCTTTCTCACTTTCCTTCTCTCTCTGTGTGTGTCTCTCTCTTGTCAAAATAAAAAATAAATGAATGAATAAATAAAATTTTAAAAAGAATAGGATGGTTACTTTGCGTCACTTTCTAACAGTATGGGATATGGTAATTCTTAAATCCATTGGAGGGGAGATTTCTGTGCATTTCTTCTCTAGGCATGGCCTAATATAGTCCCGATTTACTAAAATGGCTTCATGCTCTTCATGAATACCCAATTTTCTGATGCTCTAAACTGGTAGAGTAAATTAAAATTTTCAATTTTTAGCAAACTCTCTGTCCTAAGTATTATTTTGTTAACCTTCGGCCCTGAATGAATGATGTCTATTGTATCAATGAGTATTAAGTACACAGTGCATGTGTATTATGGTCGCATTCATGTGCTTCTAAATTTATTATGTAAACTAAGCACCCAATACCATCACTGCAATTCTAATTTTAAGTATTTCTAAATTTAAGGGAACTAAATCAACCACATTTCTCTGAAACAAAAAGGATCAAAACAAACACTAAATTACTAAAATTCATATAACTTAAAAACACTTAAAGATAAATGTACAGCATATGATCAACATCCTAATGCTTCTAAATCATAAAATGAATAAAGTTCAAGAATGTTTTATCAAATTGTTTCAAAAACACAACTTCCATCTAAGTAACACCTACAGAACTATACATGCTTTTCTAGGGCTTAGGGCAACTATACAAATAACAGTTTGGAAACCATAATTCTTGGGACCAGCAGCTGGTATAATAGTTACATAACTGGACTCCCATGTAGTCAAATGCAGTTCGAGTCCCGGACCTGGTGGTTTAAAACTTACACCAAGGGCGTGTGTGTGTGTGTGTGTGTGTGTGTGTGTGTACCCAAAATCTCGAGAGGAGAATGGAGAAGGGATTGCAGCATGACCATACCCTCCTGGGGAAGTGGGGCGTGATTTCTCTTTCTCTGGTGAGTACATGCACCCTATAGCCTTATCATAGCTCTGGCCATTGTATTGCTTTTTCTTTTTCAAAAATCTACACTAGAATTCATTTACCACCATACAGAGTAGTTTCATATCTCTGTCTCATGTCTACAAGGTGGGCTGGAACGTCCTTTTCTTATACATTTGTTTAGCAGTATTCTGAGTTTTTAATATGCATTAACTCAATTGTTATAGCAAATGCCATGAGGTAGGTACTATTACTATCTCCATTTTTACAGACAAGGAACAAGAAAGCACAGAGAGGTTAACAAATTTCCTTAAGGAAGCACAGGTAGTGACAAAGAAATTGAGGCTCAGCCTGAACTCTCAACCACTGGGCTCTGATGCCTTTTGTCATTGTTAGAGTTCCATGCCGACTACACAGTGGCAGGCAACCAGTGCACTTACAAAGCTGTATGTATCAATTGCTGTGAAGTGCTTATTTTAGGGATTTCATCAAAGGACAGAATAAAATATAATTAGGTTCTATTCTTTTTAGAGAGAGAGATTTTTGCTGTAAGGTGTATGTGCTTGCCAGAGAGAGAGAGAAACAGAGAAACAGAAAGAGAACCCCCCCTCCCAGGGAGGATGGCCATGTTGTAATGCTTTCTCCTCCATTCTCCTGTTGGAATTTTGGGCAAGCACAAACACGTGCCCAGCGTGAGTTTTAAGCTGCTGGGTCTGGGACTCAACCCATGGTCTAATGCATGGAAGTCCAGTGACATAACCATTATGCCATCTGCTGGTCCCAGTTCTATGTAAAAAAAAAAAAAAAAAAAAAAAAATGGAAGAGAGTGAGGAGAAGGGGAGAGAGAGAGACAGGGTCTTGCCGTTGTCATCCTTGGCCCCACTCTCCCACATGTCCAGCTACAG
This sequence comes from Tupaia belangeri chinensis, assembly GCF_000334495.1. Lineage (NCBI taxonomy): Eukaryota > Metazoa > Chordata > Mammalia > Scandentia > Tupaiidae > Tupaia > Tupaia belangeri. The sequence continues at coordinate 1,849,726 of NW_006159643.1, forward strand.
CTGGCCTGTTTAGGTTGGTCTGGGATCTGAGTCTGGCCTCACATGGCGTCCCAGCCTCCCACAGCAGCACTCTCCCATTTGTGCCACCAGAACTGGGCACTTCGATTCTTTTTAATGTCCCTGGTCTCAGGGTTATATCTGCGTTGCCTTCTGCCCTTAACTGGCTTTGGTACATCCAGTCTGAAGGCCCAAACATATGTTACACAATGAGGAACACTGAATTGCTGGGTCCTGAACTCTCTCCAAACTCTGGCTCCCTTTTACTTTCATCAAACTTTTTCATGCATTGCTTCCTTCAACTGCTGATACACCTCGCTTCACAAGTTGGCTCCTTGTTTATGCAGACCACTGAGTCACTCTAAGCATCTTCAGGACTCCCAGGCATGACTTATCTGAGAGAAGCCTGGGAAAATTGGGGTGTTTCATCTGTTTTCACACAAGACCCAGAGAAATACATTAACTCTCATTTATTGCTCATCTACAGCATCTTCAATTCTCTAACTCACTTAAAACTAGCATAAGTGATCAGGAATGATTTTTGTGTTCACATGTTTTTCTTCAATTCATAATTGCAACAATTGAAAATAAAGTATATTTATGTGGCATGTCTCAAGTTCTCCCCCAAAAGAAACTGGTATGTGGAACGTAACTGACCATATGCATATTTTAGAGATATTTCAACATCTGGCCCTACTTTGCAAAGGCTTAGTTTTGCAAGTAACACCAGAAAGAATTCATTTGAAAATGTAAAGCCATGGACATCTACAAAAGAACCACATCAGTGAGATTGTTAAAATTTTTGCTTACATAAACATTAGCAATGTGACAAATTGCTAATTTCCTATGAAGGATCATAAATTCCAACTGAGAACCATAGGTTGGGGGTAGGATAGAAATAGGAACATTCTCTAACCTCCAAGGTTCCTCCTGCTACTTATATTTTGATTTAAAAATACTAACGTCACCTATTGGCTAAGAAGTTATTACTGGTCTCTACGACCTTGCTGTCAGCAAAAGACTCCATCTCAATATCTCTTTCATAGAGATGATAGGTCCCTCTGTACACGATTATAGGAAGAAGCCCCAAAGGAAGTTAGAAATATCTAAGTGAAATCTACAGCATAAAAAGACTCAGTTTGTGTGATCAGAGAAACAATGGTTATCATAAAATAATCAGAGCTTCCAGGAAGGTAGTGACTCTGTCTGGGTTCAGCATAGCACAGGTTTCTCCAACTGACCTTGAACCCTAATCTCAAAGACATAATCCTGAATCTGCAACACACCCACTTCCTAGGTTGTCTTTATCCTTTGGGCTTAAAATTCAGATCGATTACAAATTCCTGACTAGCGTTGAATGAAACATACTCCTCTCATGTATTTACAACAGCCACACACAATCAGATATTATTTGTCTTTTGATGAAAGAAAACAGTATCACATAAGCAAAGACATAAGAAGTTGTACCCCCCCAAAAAAGTGAATTTTATCGAGCTGCTGGATGTAACTACTAATAGAGGACAATACTGAGGACAAAGGAATATATCAAACTATGTCACTAGTATGTAAATAAAATCCAGAATGTGGAAAATGTGATGAAATGAACAAAACACACATAAAATATCACCAGTACATAAAATTTTAACCAAGAGAAAAATAAACACAGAAGGAGAACCTACAAATTAAAACTGACATAGAAGCTATATAAACCATCACAATCTGTAGACCTTATTTGAATCCCTGTTCCAACTGAAACATTCATAAGGCAATTTGAAATTTGAACCTCAGATAGATATTGGATAATTGAATAAGACTTTTTAATCTTATTCAATCCTTACTAAGCTTTAAAAGTGTAAAAATGATATTATGATTATGCTTTTAAAATAATTATTCTCTTTCAGAGATCTATACTAAAATATTAACAGAAAAAAGTGATACAGCTGGGATTTGCTTCAAAATAATGTCAGTTAGGGGCAAGGAATGAGAATACAGAATGGGGGAAAATTATTCATACCACTGCTGGGGGTAGGGGGGCTGGAATGATGGGCTCATTACCCTATCCTATATTCTCCATGCATGTCAAAGTTCTCCATAAGAGAAAGCTCTAAACAAAACAAAACCAAAGAACATAGGTATTTTTCCCTTTATATTCCATACCCAGTGTGTAACCAGTGCAATATTTTAAGAAAAGAAAATTATCAAGATTAACTTTCTAAAACTGTCATATAGGCACTAGCTTCCCTCAGTATTTACAAAAGTAGCCTATTTTTCCTAGGGAAAGAGGGATTTATAAAAGGTAAAACTTTGTTTATGTTATTTTACAGATTTTCATACTCACTTATTTAATTCTTCAGACTATCACCTATACTCACTGGGGCTACTAACTTGAATGGAAAGTAACTCTATACAATAAAACTGTATTCACGTAGTTAAGTTCAATTAAGTTCATCATTATTTTAACAGTAGAAAAATTTACCAACATAATGATACCAACCTAGTACAAAACAACAACAACAACAACAACAACAACAAAGAGTTCTTTCTTCCATGTAATACAAAAGCTATCTTTTAATTCAGCATACAAACGTATTTTTCCTTTCATTTACATAAATGCTTTGGGCCATTTCCACTGACTGACTTTTGAACAATATTTCATTGTATGATATACACTGAAAGAATGAAGATTCATTTCCCAACAGCCCAGCCTGTCCTTTTCATACCTTGGTTTTTGTTTTTCCCATGCCAGATGCCCCTCATCAATTTACCAGCTATATCTAAGGTTGATAAACTTTCAACAGAAACATAACCACTTACTAAAATACAAACCACATTGATTGAAAAAAGGGATAATAAAGCTTCAAAATAATGCCTTCGAAATGTCAATACATATACACTGTTTTATTCTTATGATAAATAATTTTGTTTCCCCCTCAAGTTTTTCATAACTCATTGCTTTTTGGGGGAAGGGTGTCCTGAAAAGGAGCTTTTTTGTGTGCCTTGATCTTCCCACACTCAGCTATCCACCTGTCTCTAACCCAGATGAAAAGGATGGGAATCAGGAGCTGGACTCTGGATTGAGTCAGACTGTTCTCCCCACAGGGGAGGCCCACTTGATATACAACTAAGAATATTTGTCCTTTAATTAAGGGGTATTCTGTCCTCTGTGATTGTTTTTGCAACAATATCAAAACATTTATGAAATGTTTATTCTCACAGATCCTGAAGTGTACTTTTTTGAGTCATTGGCTCATTTTCAATTACTGAAATAACCAAAGAAAGAACAAACAAATCTAAACAAGTAAATGGAAAATACATTTTCCTCCTCCCTCTATTTTTCTAGTGCAGAATCTGTTCTCATTTATGCTATTCATCTCAAGATCCCCTCTCTTGCATAAAATTGATAATTAGAAGAAAAACACTTACCCAGAACAAGAAGTTGAAGATAAACATAGAATATTTTATACAGCCACTCACACCTGCCATTTCGAAAAAGGCTCAGGAATCCAGATGCCGTGAATTTAGTTATTTGTTATAGGATTGTCCTGCAATATGCTCTGGAGCAATTTGCCTGCAGAGATTTCTGTGCCTACAGCTTCAGAGCAGAAATAGAAAGCAAAGAAGTAGATGGAGGAGAGAGAAAAAAAAAAATAGAAACAGTTATTAAAGTGGATAAAAAATTAACCCACACATTTAAATATCACGAAGGCTATCTCCAGGCAAGTATGTGCTTTTGCTTGTCATGGCTCCTGGGGCACCAGGCCAGGATATTTATGATCCTTTCTCAAAAACTGCCTCCTCTAAAGTAAACAGATATCAAGTTAAGGGAGTGGCATTGGATCAGGGAGAGAATGGCACAGCGATACTAGGTTGTTGAATTTCAGAAACCACAGCCTGGCTTCCCTGCCCTCTAGCTCAACCATAAGGAAATAAGCTTGCTTTGCTCTGAAGTAAAAGAGACGTTGTGTCTACGCTCATTTTGCCTCCTGTTTTCTAGAAAATACAATTTTTCTTCCAAATGCAATAAAATGCATTTCGACATCTTCAAAATCTCAAGGCATAGACTCAGCGACCTTTTATCATTAACTGCGGAATAGGAAAACAAGCATTACGTGCATTTGCCTTCCAGAGCTTTCTAATTTATTTCAAAACAATTCGAGGAGCTGCCTTAAGTGCACCTTAGTTACAGGAAGTGGAGAGGGAGAGGCAGCCTTGCCTATCATGATAAGACCATTCAGTTTTTAATCTTTATTTCTTTATGATGTGAAAGGAAAAAAAAAAAAAAAAAAAAAATCTCAGGAATCTTTCTCTGACTGCCCCTTTTGTGCTTAGTTTATGATGTGTAGCCATTTCGATAGTTTGCTTTGTTTTTCAGGCAGACACTGTATTTTCCTTCCTGTGATAAATTGTGTCTAGCCACAGCCCCTCTCCACCAACTCAGTTTCTGGATTCTGGATCCTCTTGGAAAAAAATGTGCAATGGGAAAGTGGTCACGGATCAGTGACCATAGATTGTACAATTTGTTTCTAGTGCTAATAGAAGGCAGCTGTCTCAGGTAAAGGCAGAATTCTACGAACTAATCAGGGAGGTGCGGACTGCTTTGTGTAAACAACCTGGGTCATGCTCGTTTCCACATCCTGCCTCTTCAAGGGAGTTCTTTGCTCCCTAAATAAAATAACCCTCTACAGTCACGCATCGCTTGATGACAGGGATACATTCTGAGAAGTGTGTCCTTATGCGATTTTGTAGTTGTGTGGTTTGTGACCATCATAGAGTGTAGTTACACAAACCTAAAGGTACAACCTACTACACACCTAGGCTGGATGGTATAGCCTATTGCTCCTAGGCTACAACCCTGTACTCATGTTACCGTACTGAATATTGTAGGCAATTGCGATACAACAATATCTATTTGTATATCTAAACGTATCTATTGTAACATAGAAAAGGTATGGTAAGAACGTGTTACAAAAGATTTTTTTTTTATAGAGGTACACCAGTGGACAGCAGGTCAAGATGTGAGCTCCCACATGGCTGACAGTGGTTTAAGTCCTGGACCTGGAAGCTTGAAAAATTACTCCAGGCACATGTGCATGCACGACCAAAATCCCAGGAGGAGAATGGAAAAGGTGGGATTTCAGCTTGGCCATATCCCTTGGGGAGGTGACTTCTTTCCTTCTCACTGTCTGTTGGTTTGTCTCTCTCTGGTAAGCACATGTGCCCTATGGCAAAAACCTTTAAAAAATTCAAAAAAATAAAAATAAAAAGGTACACTCAGATCGGGCACGTAGCATGAATGGCACTTGTAGGACGAAGTTACTCTGGGTGAATCAGTAAGTGGTGAGTGACTATGAAGGCCTAAGATAGTACCGTACACGACTGTAGACTTTATAAATACTTTACACAGGACACTACATTTATCAACATTTTTTTCTTTCTCTAATAAATTAACTTTAGCTTACCGTAATTTTTTTACTTTATAACTTTGAAATGTTATAACTTTTTGACTCTGGTAATGACACTCAGGCACATCATATAGCTATACAAAACATTTTTTGTCTTTATATCCTTGTTCTGTAAGCTTTTTTCTATTTTAAAAAATTTTAATTTTTTTAAAGTTTATTTCTTTCATGAGAGGAGGGCACCCTCAAGAGGGTCTCATTATGCCATGATCCCATCTCCAGACTTCTAGCTGGGTGCGCACAAGCATGTGTGCAGCTAGCATAGTTCAGGTCAACCTGGAAACCATGCCCCAGTCTTCATGCAGCTCCACCATTGCAGGGCCTATGCTACCACCTATGCCACTGCAGCAGTCATCATATTTTACTTTATAAACTTCTTTGTTAAAAACTGACATAAACATATACATTGGCCTAAGCCTACCCAGAGTCAGGATTATCAATATCACTGTCTTCTGCCTCCTCCAAATGTTCAGGCACAATAATATGCAAGGAACTGTCATCTCCTATAACAACAATACCATCTTCGGAAATACCTCCCAAAGTACCAGTCTGAGACTCTTCTTGAGAAGATGTTTCACTGACTCACCCAAAGTAGCTTCTAGTCTTGCAAGTCGCATTCACAATAGGTACCTTATATGGGTATACCATTTTTTTAATTTTTTATAACATATTTTGCCTTACCTTGCCTATATTTAGATACACAAATATGTATCATTATGTTGCAATTTACTCAATAGTATGTGCAATGACAAGTGTACATGTTCGTAGCCTAGGAGCAATAGGCTATTCCAACTAGCCTAGGCGTATAGTACTTTGTGTAAGCATACACATTCTTCAGAAATATGTTCATAGAACTTTGCATGATTTATTTCACTTTTATCATGGATTATCTTCTAAGCAGAGAATTCATCATAAACATTCTTTTCTATTAAGGAAAATCTTTCAGTGTTGGGAGTCATGTTTTCAAACTTTTTAACGAGTTTGTTGAGGTCTACAAAACCTTCTCACTAGACAATTTATTGTGAATTTTCTTAGGTGTATTGCTTTTCCTCCACCTGTAATTCTTTTTCCCTTGTTTCTTTTTCAGCTTTGTGTTCCTCTTCTAGTTCCAGCAACTCCTCATGAGTCAGTACTTCAGGAACCACCTGAGGGAGCTCTTCAATGAAATCTTCATCCACATCCAGGTTAAAGCTGTTTGTTCTCTTAACCAGACCTTGTAGATTTGTCCAACCTCTTTGTCCTTGGCAAGTCCTTTGATGTTATGGGTGAACCTTCTGAATATCTCCTTCCATGTGCCATTATATACTTTTTGGTAACATTAACTGAAACCCAAGCAAGGTTCTTAACGATGTGGTTTTTCCAGAATTGTATCAGTCTCTTCTCAGTTTCTTTCTTGGTTGCAGCAATAGCCTTGGAAAAGGTCCTCCTTGGGTAGTACACCTTAAAAATTGCTACAACTCCTTGATTTATTGGTTGGGTTAAAGAAGGTTTTAGAGAGATAACTACTACTTTGATATTAGGATGAATATCACCAATAAAAGGAGGATGTGTAAAAGCATTATCAACATTAGATAGGCAAAGACTTCTTAAATAAGACCACAAAAGAACAGGCAATAATCCCCAAAATAGTTAAGTGGAATTGCACCAGGTTAAAAAGATTCAACACAGCAAAAGAAACAATAATCAGAGTGAAGAAACAACTTTAAGAATAGAAGAATATATTTACAAACTATGCCTCAGATAAGGGACTCATATATAGGGACAGTATATATAGGGAACTCAAACAGTTTACCTGAAAAAAAGAAATAATCAATCCAATGAAAAGATGGGCAAATGAGCTGATCAGACAACTCTCCAAGGAAGTGATGGAAATATCCAAAAAGCATATGATAAAATGCTGAACATCTCTTGTCATAAGGGAGATGCAAATCAAAACCACCTTGAGATACCATTTAACCCCAATCAGAATGGCTAAGATTTAAAGAATAAATAATTATAAGTTCTGGTGAAGCTGCAGTGAAAAGAGAACTCTCCAACAATAAACAAACTCTTAAAGAGTATGTTATTCTCCAGATAGTACATCTCCATTTTACTAGACAACCATCTTGGAAGAAGAGGTGGGTCTTCGTGACTTCTTACTGCTTCTGTAGTACATTGATAATGTGTTCTTACTTGCTTGAAGGTCCTGGATCTCACTGTGCCATGTTACAAAGAGTTTCTATATGTAGTCTGCCACATTTCTCCCAACCAAGATTAATTCTGTCCTTAAAAACCTTAAAATATGGCACTGACTTGGCCTCCTTATGGATGAAAATTTTTCCAGGTATCTATTTGCCAAATGGAAAGGTTTTGTCCATATAGGTTTGCTCTGGCAAATAATGTTCCTCCAAAATCAGCTTATCTAGAGTTTCCAAAAATTCTTAAGCTGTGCTTCATAGACCTATAACCCACTTTCCCATTATGTAATAAATAATGATTGTGGAACTGTTTAAACCACCCAGAAATAGCAGCATATCAAAGTCATAACGGAGTCATTTTTTCTTTCCGTTCACAAGTGATACACTGCTATGTCCAGTCTTCAATTCAGATCATTAGAAGTTTGTCCATATATGTTTCTCTATGCTTCTGGGGGGGGGGAGGGTCAGGTCCTTAGCTTGGCAACCCTAAAAGCTCAAATTTGTCTGCCTTTCCTAGAGTGATCTACTTCTTAGGAAATATTCTCTTAAAAGCTCCCACAGAAACCAGAATGTTAATTTCTTAGTTTATAATGAAATTAAACTATCCAGTATAAGATAGTAGCTAATCAAAAAATACCATAAAAAATGGCACAGACAATATACAAATAGTGTTCCCAGGGATAATTCAATAAAGGATACAATAGATGTGTTGCTAAGATTAATAAACTGATGAATCTAGAGCCATTCCAGGAATGCAAGGAAAACCTCCAGACAATAATCTCGGTGGCTGTAAAAAAATAGCTCTATGCGATTCATTTTCAAAAATAGCTTAACAAAAGTTGCTTAACCAAATTATAACTGTGACAACCACAGAAAGTACACATCCCAAAAAGTTTCTGAATAAAATCAACCCCGAAACAAGTCACCCTTAAGAAATGACTTCTCAAGATGGTAGCTGGTCACCTGCCCTTGTGCTTTTGTTTTTTTTGTTTTTTTTTTTACTTCTCAATTCTTCTCTCTCCTCAGGACATTTGATAGACCTTTTTTGCAACCTGGCCCTGAGCCTACACCTTAATACCTAGAAAGGGAATAATAAAACCTAGGCGATTTCTGGGAAGATTGTACACCCCATAATACTCAGCCAATGAGGAACTGGGGGAGGGACTTGTACACTAGGAAATAAATTGCTAGTTGTGACTGGTTTGGGTATGTCCACCTGTCAGACACCTAATCTTGCAAGACTGCCATTGAAGTCTCACTTTTCCACACCTCATGTCTCTGTGTCCATTCCTGGACATTGAATGGGTGAGTGTGTTTCTCACAGTGACTACACTTACCATCCTTTCCCTGAATACTGTAACATAACCACCAAATTTTTTCTTCTCTAGGTTGCCTCCTCTGCTCCCTATTCAGTCTCTGTTCCCTCTGTGCCCGCAGTCTATCTCCAGACAAGGATACAGGAAACTGACTAGGGTTCCATTTACTACACAGTAATTACAATTCAGTCCAAGATCACATTTTAATTGCATTTTAGATACCTCTAAAATTTTTCATAGTATTCTATACATGATCGATCACTTGGTCCATTCCTATAGACTTTGCCAGTTTGTTTCTCAGAGGTTGATCTTATTTTCCTTTGCTCTCAATCAGGACTTGTGACTAAGTACAGACCTCAACACTCAACAAGAGAATAAAGAATACAAAACAGGGCTTTGTAATCACCAGCCCAGGATCATTGAATAGTCCATTTTTGTGCCGAATATTTGCCTGATTGTTTGCTTTATACGTTTAAAGTTGAAATGCCAACCAGTTATTCTGTGAGTTCTCTCTGAATTAGTCCTTTGTTTGGAAAGTTCACAAGGTAACACATTAACTACTGAATAGGATTGGGTTCTAAATTAACAGTGACTAAAAGGTAGGAAAGTGAGGGAAGATCATCAACACAGAATTTTAAAAGGGAAAAAAAAACATAAGGTAGATATGCTTAATGTTTGTATCAGACACCATCTTCTCAAATGAAGGAGACAACTGAATTTAACATGGGCTTATGCTGTGACTGGTCAGAAATAGACAGACATTTTACTTACAGCATTAATTAGGATCCCATAAGTGACTAAATGCAAATAAGATTTATTCAGCCTCAGACAGTAGAAACGTATAGCACAGCTATCCAGCTCTCAGGGAAAAATAAAACAACAGGAAATCATTTCGCAAGGCTATTAATGAGAAAGTTTCAAACCTCCATTTCACACTTTTATAAGAAAATACAAAATATATCCCAAATAAGCCCAGGTAGAAAATAACTACTCTTCGGTGTGAGTTCTGGTGTTCTGGTTTTTTGTTTGTTTGTTCGTGTGTGTGATTTTTAACTGCAGAGAGTTCTATTTTAGGTTTCTCTAGAGCACTTGGAAGACTTGATTTGTTCTCAATCTGAGAATAAGGCAAAAGAAATGGATATCCCGGGAAACCCGTGACTGAACGACTTCACCATAGATCTTGAAACAAGAGAGCAATGGCCTGCTGTATTGTCCTCACCGTCAACCCCTATGAATGGCTGACTTCAATTTCAACTTCATCAAATAAAAGTACACTTCTTTAAGAACACAATGCCCAAGTGCAGTTTTTCCAGAAACTGGGATGGAATGCACCGTTTCTCTTAAAATTCTCTTTTGGTTCCTTTCTCCATTTATGGTCAGGCATTAAAGCACCAGTCACTAAACTCACAGCAGTTCTTTCACTTATTAACACCTGGTTAATTCAGAAAGTGCCTCATCTATATGCCAATCATGTGGTGAATAAGATTTTTCTTAAAAATAAAATGATAATAAGCTTCTGTTAGGGGGATCATTCAA
>NW_006159643.1:1860315-1862808 GCF_000334495.1 Tupaia belangeri chinensis
GTAGGGAAAACAAAGCCCAGAGGTTCTTTTGCTTTACACAGTTATGTTGACTTCTACCTATTCTAAACATTAAACCTTGAGAAAACATTCCAAAGAAGACCTCACTGGTTTGGGTTTGTATTTAACTGTGGAAAGAACCTAAACTCTTTCTGAATACTAATTTAATTATGCCATGTTCTCACTTGAGCCTTCAGAGAGCCAGGGAATTCCTGTAAGTGCTCTGCACTCTTTCTCTTCACTCTTCATGCTTTCTGGAACACATGAGCATGAAGAGGTATCATTAGCCAGAAAGATAGGCCTAGCCAAGGCCCCTCGAAAAGGAATGTGCAAATCTGGGAACACATTCCAGGATTTCTAGCTACCAGCACAGGATCTGATGTATAAGAAGTATCAGCCAGAAATGTCAAGTTTCTTGAGAATCACTATTCTCAGCCAATCCCCTGAGGAGATTTCTGAGAAGGAAATAGTTCGTAAAGCAATTCTCTATTCAGTAAAAGATGATGTCATTCCCCAGCTTTGAACTCTCTAATGGATTCCCATCACAGTTAGAATAAAATCCAAAGCCACACAAGATGGGCTCTTGGCAGCCTCACGGACCTCATTTCCTCTCACTTGCTCCACTCAGGCTGTCCTAGACACAGTGCACTCCTTGCTCGTCCCTGGACCTGCCAAGTATATGCCTAACTCCAAGCCTTCCCATTACCTCTTCCTTCTCCAGCATCTTCATCTGCACAGCTAGCTATGTCACCCTCTCCATGCATTGAATTTCATATCTGTTCATCTGTTGTTTCACTTTCTGCTTCCTTTGTGGAATGTAAACTTATCTTCTATGTTGTTCGCTACTATATCCCCGGGCTCCAAAATACAGTAGATGTTGAAAAATTATATATTGAGTGACTGGCTGAATAGCAAGTTATCTAAGTATACTAATTTATTCTAATAATTATAAAAAGTATCTGTTTGAGGACCAACAGATGGCATAATGGTTACATTGCTGGACTCCCATGTTGTCAACTGGGGTTCAAGATCCGAACCTGGTGGCTTAAACCTCACATTGGGTACATGTGTGTGCATGCCCAAAATCCCAAGAGAAAAATAGAGGAGAAGGGATGTGCCATGGCCATCCTCTCTGATGTGGTAATTTTTCACTTTCTGTCTCTCTGTCTCTCTCATTTTTCCAGTAAGCACATGTGCCCTATAGCAAAAATCTCTCTCTTAAAAAGAATAAACCTGTTTGTGCTCACTGTTGGATTCCTACTGGTTAGCATAATGACTGGCAGGTGATTATTACTTCTGTGTGCTGGAATACAACACTGCAAAAGAAAAGTCTGCTCTCTTCTTATGGAGCTTATGTTCCACAAGTTGAGACAGTACACACGCAAATACATAAATAATTATGCAAGGAAACACCAAGAAAAGAAAAAAAAATAGCAGGATAGAATTTTGTGTTACAAAATAATAAGCCCATTACTTCACATTAAAAGGAACCTTGATGAGATGGCATGTAAGTCAGGTCCTGCCTGATTAAGAAAGGAACCAACTGGAACTAGCAGGCCAGGTGTAGTGACAGGCACTGGACTTCCACATGACTGACCACAGTTCAAGTCCTGGATCTGGCTGCTTGCCTTCTCACTCTCCTTCTCTCTCTTTCTTTCTCTCTATCTCTCTATCTCTTTGTCTTTCCCAGTTGAGTGCACATGCCCTACAGCAAATTTTAAAATAACCATTAATAAAATTAAATAAATAAATGCTTTTAAAAAGGAAGAAACAAGGGAATAAGCCATGCTGAAATCTAGGGTAAAAACATTCCAGACAGACAAATGTAACAGGTAGTGCAAAGAGTTCAGTGTGAGCACAGAGCCTTGGCAGCCTGGAGAAAGAAGGCCAATATGTATGCAGCGTAAAGGAGGGGATTGTAGTATGAGATGAGGTCAGAGGGAAGCTCCTCATGCCAGATTCTGTAGAGGGTTGTCAGCCAGGGGAAAGAGAATGACGTTTATTTAAGTGGTACTGTAAGTGCAGGCAAGTTTAAGTAATAAAGTAATGTACCCAGAGGTCCAGGCAGGACATGACGGTGGCTGGTCAGAATGATAGAGTATAGAGGAAGAGAAGCAAATGCCTTGGAGCTGAAATCAACACTGAGAGTGAAGGAAAGAGAGGAACGGGAATGCCATCAAGATTTTAGCTTGGGGGACCAGCAGTTAGCATAACGACTATGTCGCTGGACTCCCACATAGTCGACCGCGGTTCGAGTCCTGGACCTGGTAGCTTAAACTCATGCCGGGCACGTGTGCATGCGTGCCCAAGATCCCGAGAGGAGAACAGAGGAGAAGGGATTGCGGTGTGGCCATCTTCCCTGGGAGGTGATTTCCTGCTTTCTGTCTCTCTGTCTCTCTCCATCTGTCTGGCGTGTGCACGCACCCTATAGCAAAAACCTCTCCAAAAAAAAAAAAAAAAAAAAAAAATTTTTGGCTTGGGGCGAAAGCAGGTTTT
>NW_006159643.1:1863006-1878760 GCF_000334495.1 Tupaia belangeri chinensis
CCAAAAAAAAAAAAAAAAAAAAAAAGATTTTAGCTTGGGAGAGAAGCAAGGTTCTGTTTTGAACATCTTAGATTTGAGATGCCTATCAGATATCCAAGCCGAGATGTCAAGTAGGCAGTTGAAGAGAACATCAAGGCTGGAGATAGAGGTTTGGGTGTCCTCGCTACATTTACAGACAAAGTACTACATAAAATTATGTAAGGAGAAGGCACAGATGGGTAACATCAGAGCCCTGACCTACCCGTGGGGCATAGTGATATTCAGCATTGAAAAGTGGAGAAGTAAATCACAGTACTGAAAAGCAGTTGGCAGTGAGTGAAGAGAAAAAACAGCAGTGCAGTGTCCAGGAAGCAAGAAAAAGAAAGTGTCTTAAGGAGAGAGGGAGGCAGTTGCCAAGTGCAGTCGAGAAGTGCAGTAAGACGAGAACTCCCAATTGCCACTGGTTTTGGCAGCTCAGGAATTACTGTTGTCTTTAAGAGACCAGCCTTAGTCATCTAGTGAGGTGAGAGACCAAATAGAAACAGTTGAAAAAGAATGAGAAGCATGAAAGTGAAATAACTTCCTTTAGACAATTATTTTAAGCTTTGCTGTAAAGGAAAGCACTCAATATATGACGCTGGAAAAATAGGACTCATACAGTTTCATTATTCACTGGAAATTTCTGAAGGATGTGAAAATTTGTTTTCCATTCATTTATTATCGCATGTACAATTAGGATTATGATGTATTCTGTCTTGGTTGTTGGAAAAGTCATGACTCTTTTAATGTTTTTCTATGCATGAATGTGTCATGACTTTTCTGACAGCCCAACAGAGTTATATTCCTCATGGAATCTGTAAAAGCCTGTGGGAAATCATAAATGCAAATCACAGCTAAGTAAATTGTAGAAAGAAGAGAAATGTAGGTTTTCTTAGATAAAAACTTCTTATGGATCTTAGACGAATCTCTCTCAAATGCTGTAGTAACTAAGAATTGAACCTTATACATAAATATTAATAAGAAGTATCATATAACACTGAATTAACAAATTCAATCAAATATTAAAAGTATTAGATGGGAAATTGAAGGAAACCTATGGTAAAAATTTTAATAGCTATGTTAATACCATGTTTCAGAAACAATCTTAAGTTGTGAACAGTAGTTAGCATAATGGCTATGTCACTGGACTCCCACGTAGTTGACCGCAGTTCGAGTCCCGGACCTGGTGTCTTAAACTCACGCCAGGCGCGTGTGCATGTGTGCCCAAGATCCCGAGAGGAGAATGGAGAAGAAGGGATTGCAGCATGGACATCACCCCTGGAGGGTGATTTCTCACTTTCTGTCTCTCTCTGTCTTTCTAGCAAGCGCACTAGCCCTGTAGCAAAAAAAAAAAAAAAAAAAAAAAAAAAAAAAAAAAAACCCCCAAAAGTTTGGCTGCTTACAAAAATATACAGAATTATAAAATGTATAAATAAACGAGGAAGTTTAAGCTAAAGGAATGGATGAGCACTAAGTAGGGACATTTTGTTATGATACATTTGTTTTCTTTTTGATTTTTTAACTATATAAATGTATTATCTACCCAGAAAACTAAGATTTTTAATTCAGAGTTTCAATCCAAGCCTAAAGAAACAGATAACTGAATAGGTCTCAGCAGTAATGGTGGGATATTGTTTTACATAGGCTTTAGGTCACACCAGAGTGGGAAAAGAAAGTTCTATGTTAGCTGTGTTGAAGAAGAGCCTAAATATATAAAGGGAAAATCAGTGACCAGGGGCCCAATATTTAGAAAAAGTCTTCTGATAGGGAAATTGAACACAATTATCATAGATGTGATATGAGTGGGAACATATTGGGTTGCTGGAAGAGTCATGATGCCTTTTTGCATAAAAATGGGAGCACTCATTCTAGGCCAGAGTCGTTTTTCTCAGTGTTTTGGTTTTTCATTGTTTTCTTATTTTACATTTTTTTCTTTTACTATATAGACAAATTTGGTACATGTTAGACTATTCTCTGGAATGCAGAAAAAAGTGACTTCTGCTGAAGCTGGAAGCTCATGAGGATAGCAAAGGAAAAGGGCTAGCTCCTCTCAGAGGTCCTCAGGGTTGACGTCCAGCTCTGTTATATCTTTCCCAAGTGCATCAGACAGAAATAAACAGTATTTTGAAAGTGAGTGGTCCCTCAGTTCTTACCAGGATATGCTACTAGTTCCATTTATTATCTTTTTTGTTGTTGTTGTTGTTCATTTTATGAGAGAGAGAGAGAGTAAGGAGAGAAAGAGGAAGCGAGAAATTGGTGTTTTTGACAGGGTCTCTCTGTGCCAGGACCCTCCTGCCCCAATCTTCCAATTAGCAAGATTCCAGGCATGTGAAACCAACCGCACTTGACATGTTCAGGTTGACCTAGACATTGAACCGAGGCCTTTCATGTGACTTTCAGCCTTCCAGGCAGTGGCCCTACCAGTACACCACTGCAGCTTGGCCTGCTTTCTATTTTGAAGCTATTTTAACCAGCATTTGTTGATCTTTCCAATGGGTCATTTTTCCCTCTGCCTATGTAATTTCATGATGCAACAAACTGGTATGTTTACCTCTTTCAAGAACTCAAACTCAATACTTTATAAACTTAATTTGTTTCTCTAAACAACCAACCACCATCTCTTAACTTCACTATATTTTAATTAGTAGTCTATTTTTTAGAGCAGTTGTACATGTACAGAAAAGTAAAACAGAAAATGGAGAGTTCCTATACACTTTCCCCCATCCTCCAGCACAGTTTCACCAATTGTTAGCATCTTGCATGAGCATGCGACATTTGCTACAATGATGAGGCACTATTGACATATTATTCAATAAAGTCTGTAGTTTGCCTTAGGGTTCCCTCTTTGTGTTGTACATTTATGGATATTGACAAATGTATAAAAACATGCGCCACCATTATTGCATCATATAGAGTAATTTCACTGTCCTAAAAATCTTCTCACTCCTCTTTTCTCCCATCTGCCAACCCTGCCCCTGGCAAGCATTGATCTTGTAGCTCTCTCCATCATTTTGCCTTTTCCACAACGCCACAGAGTTGAAATGATACAACATGTATCCTTTTTATTCATAACATGCATTTAAGATGCCTGCATGTCTTTTATGGTACAATAGTTCATTGCTTCTAAATAGTGAATAACATTTCCTTTAAAAGCCAACTGGAGATGCAACTGTGCATTGCTGGAATGACGTGGGGTCTGAGGTCTTGTCCTGAGGTCTCCTGTACATGCTAGGAGCACTCACGTGTGTCATAATCTGTGCTGAATAAGACTGGGAGTGAATCACAGTGTGAGGGTCCTCTCAGAAGTGCCTGTGTATCTCTCTGTTTCTGTTTCTCTACCTCTCTATGAAGGAAAAAATAAATAAACTTAAAACATATTTCATTTTATGGATATACCACAGCTTATTCAACCATCTATTGAAGGTCATCTTGGTTGTTTAGAAGTTTTGGCAAGTATAAACAAAGAAACTACAATAAAGCATTCATACACAGGTTTTCATATGGACATAGTTTCCAACTCATTTAGATAAATACCAAGAACATAATTGCTAGATTGCATGTTAAGAATATGTTTAATTTTCTAAACTGTCAAACTGTCTTCCAAATTGGCTCTACTATTTTTACCTTCCTACCAGTAATGAATAAGAGTTCTTATTGTTTCACATCCTTGTTAGCATCTAGTGTTGTCAGTGTTTTGAATCTTGGACATCCTAATAAGTATGTAGTGGGATCTCATTGCTTTAATTTGCAGTTATGTCTTTTTTTTCCTTTTAAAGCACTTTATTAATATGTTTACCACTAAGTAGAAGAAAGTTTGTTTACCAGGAAGATCAAAATCCTTATTTTACAACATAAGAGAAAAGCACCTAGGAGAGTTTGGCACAACTCTGATGAACTTCAGAATTCCTGATTTCCAGACATGTTAAGCTAGAAAGAACACTAAATCCCTAACTCCTGAAATGATACACAAGCACTGACACTATTTCTTTAATTCTTCTGATGTTCACACTTACAAACCAATATAGCTCATCTAACTCTTCTTGCAAAAAAAAAAAAAGAAAGAAAGATTAAATATGATAAACAATACTATCACTTTTTTTTTCTTTTTTTTTATTTTTGGAGAGTGTTTTTTTTTTTTTTTTTTTTGCTTTAGCCAGACAGACAGAGAGAGGCAGAGAGATAGAAAGCGAGAAATCACTCCCCAGGGGAGATGGCTACACTGCAATCCCTTCTCCTCCATTCTCCTCTCGTGATCTTGGGCACGCACGCACACGTGCCCGGCATGAGTTTTTAAGCCATCGGGTCCAGGACGCGAACCGCAGTCGACTACATGGGAGTCCAGCGACATAGCCATTATGCTAACTGCTGGTCCCAGCAATATTATCACTTTTGAAACAAGATTATTAGTATCAAAGCAGAATAAAATACAAATATTACTAATTGGAGTATCACTCATTCCTTTTTTTTTTAACCTCAGATGTCTTCAAATGTTCAACAATATTTTAAAGATTTTTCTATGCAGGCTAATACACAGACTTCACTTCCTTTATGAGAGAAATGTGCGAACAGTACCCTTGATTATACCCCTACAAATAGGGCATTTCCTTAGGGAAGGAGCACATTCCTGGCACACTACCAGATGACCACAAGGAATGAATACAATAGAAAGGTTTTTTTCCATACCTACTTCACAAGTTCATTCTTCTTGTAACCTCCTCAATTGTTCTTCCAGTGACAGACTTGGAACATCTTCTGTTGGAATATACTTCATTTTTTTTCCCCACAAGTAAGTTCTTATAGAATATAGAATCAATTTCTTTTAGACCGATTTTGAAGATGTTGGCTGCAGCATTTCCTTTAGCTAAAACAGTATCGATCAGTTCTCTTGCTTGTAAAGGTATCTGTGTTTTTTGTTTAATAATATCATGTTCCAGTTTGTTAATTATATTGGTCTTTAAAAGATTATCCAGGATAGGAAGCACACACGTCCACAGTTGAAGGAGAGCCATTCTGTTCTTCCGATTTAATGACAAATTATCTGATGCCCGTTCTTCTACTTGTCTTTCCTTCTCCTCTTCTCTTTTTGCATCTTCAGCACTAAGAAGTGCAGATACCATATCATTAACTGTTCTGTAGTTCTCTCCAGTTGACAGGACTTTACTCTGAACTGTCTGTTTCACCAGGCTTCTACTAAAGTTCATTTCCAAGACAGAATTTAATTTGCAATTCTCTAATGACATATGATGTTGAGAATATTTTCATATGATTATTTGCCACGTATATGTCTTCTTTTTTGAGGTGTTTTTCAGATCTTTTGTCCAGTTTTTAACTGGGTTGTTTATTCTATTATTGCTGAATTTTAAGAATTATTTGCATATTTTGGAGATCATTTCTTTACCAGATATATGTTTTACAAATATTTTCTCCCATTCTGTGCTTTGTTATTTCATCCTCTTAATCTCATTTATTTTTAATGAGACAACCATCATCTCATGTAAAATTGAGGCTCAAAAACTGTTATTTTGACTCTTTTCTCAATTTACAGACACATTTTGTTATCGCTAGAAAAACTCTAACCTCATATCACTGTCATTACCTTATCATGCCTTTTCAAATTATTTCAATGACTTCTTCCATAGAGTTAAGATTTCAGTCTGTCAGAACTATGAAAGCTCTGAGATTTTCCCCTACTTGCAAACTAGCAAGTTACCCTGCCACAGTTTAATGGTTGCTGTCAAGAAGACATGAGATCCTGGGTCAGATACAAATGACTTTATAACTAAACTTTTTCTATTTAGTATGATGTTAGCTATGGGTTTTTCGTAGATGGCTTTTATTGCATTGAGAACTGTACCTTCTATGCCAATTTTAATGAATCTTAATAATGAAGGCATATTGTATTTTATAATATTCTGGAAAAGATGGTTTGGGACTGAAATCATCAATGCCTTTTCTCAGAATGTACAGAATGTAGGCAGAAATGTGAAAGACTCATGGAAAATGTTCTCTCTCCAGTTCATCGTAAAGTGCCAAAGTAAGTATTTCATTTTTTTCAAAGGCTCCTTATGCTTAACAAAAACACCACTGATAGTTTTCTAACTATTAATTTAACTAAACAAAATAGAAACTCCTTAGCAGAGCATCAAAACCATTCAATACTATTCTCCTAAATGCCTCATCCAATCTTTGATTTTTATTTATTTTATCTATGATAGAGCACATGTGGGTGTATGCATGAGAGAGAGAGAGAAGTACCCTCAGAGGGACGATCACACCATAGTCACCCTCCTTAGTCAGCCAGCTCACCAGGATCTTGGGTACATGTACATGTACATAGAGTGTTTTCCAGGCTGACAGGTAGGGGACTCAACTGTAGTTAGCATGTGGCTGCTAACTCCATGACCTGGTTCACTACCAACTGTGCCATAGAGACTGGGCCCATCCCTTCTAATCTTAATTTCTGCAGCTTCCAGATATATGTCATCAATATCAGCCAAGATGAACACTTTTGCCCTTTCTCCTCATTAACCAACTTTATCTTTTCATTCCTTCCATTCTCCCTGTCTCAAAAGCTATCTTCATTTCAACAACTTTATGAATACCGTCAGGCTATCAGGAAACTCAAGATGTATTTTTATGTTTTTCTATGCAAATGTGCATCCTGACTTTCCCAGAAACTCAACATTTGTTCAAACATTAAGTTAAATGATCTCTCTCACGTGAGGCATTTTTTAAATGAATTCCTTTCTTCTGAATTTTTATAGTGCATCCCTCCTCACAACTCAGGCTAAATATTCTATTACAGTCAGTTATATATTTGTGTTTTATCTCTATTAGCATGCAAACATCCAGGGTCTATATTTCTTCAGTTTTGTGTCTCTTGTACCAAGAACTATGTTTAGTAAACATTGAGTGAATAAAATAAATGTTGTGATTTTTGTATTTTTCTAAAGAATTTCTATAAAAGAAAAAGGGTATAATCTGGAAACAAAATGAAACAAAACTGAATCTGAATGAAAGAAAACTGTTCCCTGACCTGCCAATTTATTTTCATCACTAAAATAATCAGGTCTTTTTAGACTTTTAGGGTAAAATGGCACAAATTCTAGAGCTTCATTTTATGGAACCTGCTATAATTTTTTAACCTCATGTGAAAGTAGCAAAACAAAATGGAAAACTTCATTCTAGCTTGTCAACATCCTTATTTTTATCCCTTTTATCTTGACTAAAATCCTTCTCTAACTTTTCTGTTTGACATCCTTTGAGTGCTTTCATGTTTGCATTGTTCATCATGAAGTCACCTTGCACAATCCAGCCCTCCCAAGAGGAGAGCAGGTTCCAATTAAGCTAACAGCCAGCAGGACGAACAGTGTCCACTGAGATCAGAAAAACACAATGTTTTCAAGAAAGAAAGGTTCACAATTCTTTTTCTAGAAATAGTAATGTACAAGCAGCAGCTCAGCTTACAGGCAAGACAAGATCAAGATGGCTTCATCCAAAAGACTACAGGAAAAGAGGGAAAACTAGGGAGACAGTGAGATATCCAAAGAGAGATGCAAGATGAAGACTCAAGATAAAAGCATGGGCTTTGTCTTCACAAGTTCTGCGTTTGAATGTGAGAATCTGCTTCTTACCATCTCTTTTGTCTATTCATCAAGTGTTCTTTAAGTGTCTAGCAGTCAACAAAGAAAGTATAATCTTAGCTTTTGTAGATATTACAGTCAAGCAAGGCATAGACCAAAAGCAAATAAATTAACAAACCAACTTATGTATATAATTTATGGTAAGTGCCAAGTAGGAAAAACACAAAGTGCTGAGAAAGTCAATGATTCTTCTGTGTATGTGTGTTAAAGGGTGTGTGTGCTTGCCAGAGACAGAAAGAGGAGAGGGAAAATGGAAAATCACCCCTTACAGGGATGGCCACACCACTTCCCTTCTCCTGCACTCTCCTCTGGGTATTTTGGGCATCCACCTATATGTGCCTGGGATGTTGTTCAAGTTGTCAGGTCTAGGACTCAAACAGTGGACTTGGCTATATGGGATCAAGCCTCCTTAATCTCCATGCCACCTGCTGGCCCCAAATCAATGATTCTTTTTATTTTTTATTTATTTCTTTTTTGAGAGGTTTTTGCCATAAGAAGCGTGTGCTTGACAGAAAGACAAAGAGAGACAGAAAGACAGAAAGCGAGAAATCACCCCCCAGGGGTGATGGTCACGCCGCAATCCCTTCTCCTCCATTCTCCTCTCGGGATCTTGGGCACGCACACACACGTGCCCGGCGTGAGTTTTAAGCCACTGGGTCCAGGATGCGAACCGCGGTCGACTACATGGGAGTCCAACGACATAGCCATTACACTAACTGCTGGTTCCCCCCAATGATTCTTAAGAACCTACTTTGCATGGTATAAAAGGCCTCCTATCTAGAGGTAATGTTTTATTTGATATCTAAAGTAAGTCAACGAGTATGGGAGAAATTACATACCAGAGAAAGAAAAGGAATTTTATCTAATCCACAAAATGGATATTATCATTAGACTTTACATATGACGTATTTGGCGCAAGACTGGTACTTTTTAAATGCTCAGCAAATAATGATTCTTGTTATTACGATGGCTGTTGACCTTATACACTTTGTAGTCAGTCTATAAAAGCCCATAGATCACTGAACAATCTTTTAAACTCCAATAGAAACTCAAATAGAAGAATCCAAAATTACATCTTTAAAGAAGAAGAAAATATACAGAACATTTTGCAAAACAGAGAAAAATCTCATGAAACTCGGCATCCTTTTCCTCTTCTTTCCTTGATTAATCTTTCATCCGGACTTCTGAATTAAGGAAAAACCTCACTAATTCATATGCTGATAATTACAGATTTTACATTTGTTATGAAAAACAAGTTAATAATGTAATCAAAATGTAAGGAGGCAGAATGCTTAATTAAGGAAACCTGGTTTTTTTCTGAGCAGTTTTAACCACATACATTTGCATGCAATTAATGTGTTGATTACAAATGGCTTGGATTTTCTCATTAAAACAAGGCAAGTAAGATCTCACTCTGTAACACTTGACCTTTGTAAACTTGTATTTCTTGAAAAGTTTGCCATAAATAAATGATGCCACTAATTTAGACTAATTCTTTTCTTCAGTGAGTCCAAATTAGAGTTTTCTGTGTGGCCAGTCCGAAATTGACCTGATTTCCTTTAGTAGCTTTTGATAATTTATACTTTGTCATTTTCCAGAAGGTAGTGGATCCAATTAAGGTAAACTGTTTTATGGTTAAATGATTTTTGTAATAGTTATAATTTGATAAAGATTGAAAGGGTGTTCAAGATGTAATTTTTCTTCCTTTATTATTCTGCCAAATCTTCTTTTCTGTAATCCTCAAGACTATTCCTACATTTCTGATTCCATATGCCCATAGCCCCATAAGGGACCCATATGATTTTCTACATTTTTAAAAATTGTCTTTGTTCTCTGCCTCATGGGAGGGGATGAGTTGTGAGAAGAGTTGTGCAAGTTTTAGCACATGGACCCAGATCAGGCCTCCTATTTGACAAAAGTTTCCAAATTTGACTTTGAATGACTAATGTGTCTTATTAATCTTGAATAATAATTTTAATGTCCTGTAGGAAGGATGGTTTCAGATCATCTCGGAATTCTTTTCAGACCATTTCTACAGATCGTATTCCATTGTAATAACTCCTCTTTCATTTTCAATTTTATTCATTTGTGTCTTCTTTTATTCTTTGTCTAGCTAGGAATTTGTCAGTTGAATATTAAAAAAAAAAAACACTTTTCAGTTTTGTTTATATTTTCTATTTGATTTATTTCTGCTCCAGTCTTATTATTTTCTTCTTTCTGTTCTCTTTGGGCTTACTTTTATATTTTCTAATTTCTAAAGTTATTAAGTTTTTATTTCAGATTTGTTTTTTTTTTAGGATTTTTTCATAAAGCATGTGCACTCACCAGAGAGAAACAGAGATACTGAGAGGAAAAGCAAGAAACCGCCCCCCGGGGGTTATGGCCATGCTACAATTCCTTCTCCTCCATCCTCCTCTCGGAATTTTGGGCACACATGCATACACGTGTACGGAGCATGGTTTTCAAGTCATCAGGTCCAGGACTCGAACCATAGTCAGCCATGTGGAAGTCCCAGCATCTTAACCACCACAGCACCTTTCTTTTTTCTCAATGTTGGTGAGTATCACTATAAATGTCCCTCTTACGGCTGTTTTTGCTGCATTCTGTGAGTTGCGATATGCTGCATCTCCATTCCTATTTGTGTCAAGGTATTTCTTTATTTACCTTTGAGGTCCTCTTTGACTCATTGGTTTTTCAACTGTGTATTGCTTAACTTCTACATATTTGTGAATTTTCCAGTTTTCCCTTTGCTATTGCATACAAGGCATTTTGCATGTGTGTGGAAGGGGGAGGACTCTGTTCAAAGCCAGAAACTATTTTTATGTTACCTTATTAAACCCGACAATAACATTATGGATTTATATATTATTATGCCTGTTTTATGGAATAGGAAACTGGGATCCAGAGTAGCTAAGTGGCATGCCTGTCTTTGAACAACTTGTAAGTGCTAGGCCTGAGAGTCTGGGAGAAAGTGCAGCAATAAAATCGTCTTTTGAACCAAGTTTTGAATTTTGTAGCTGAAAATCACAGTGTGATTTCCGTTGCACTTCTGCACATTTCCTAGAGATGATGGAGATAAACAAATGTTTTTCTTGATTGTAAAAAGGAGACTCTTAGATGGCATTCATTTAGAAACATGATTAATAGCACACATGATATGATGCATCAGAGTACTGCATATAGAATATTGACATATTATTTAAAAAACATGTATTTATAATATCATGTAAAGACACAGAAAATGAATCTGAATTCCTGTGTGTTTTAAATGCAGCAATTGGTAAGTTTTAAATCCAGCTCTTTATTTTTTATGATTCAGGAACAGACCGAGGATGTTCCTTGCACATGTTAGGTCATCAGAAAAGTCATGACATATTTTTCGATGTTTTTTTTAATGCAAAAATGCATCATGACTTTTCCAACGACCCAGTAAATATAAGATCATGCAACAATCACTCCTTCACAGGGCTTATGTAGTGCAAGTCAAAGTTTAACAGTCCCATAGGGATGTGCAAACAGATGTGCCTGCTTGCTTTAAAAAACAAAGGCATTTCCCTGAATAACTTCATTTCTTTCCGGCTAAAGCAGTCATTCTAATCAGAAGTTCCCCTGCCTTGCAATATTCAAAGGACTGTCTTTTCTCATGGTGAACCAGGAAACAATATTGTTTTCTATGGAAAATTTGCCTCACAAAATTATCCTGACTTTGAAATGTTTTTAAACTGAAACGATGGGCAAAACTGTCCTTGGGCACCCTCACACAACCACCAAAAAAAAAAAAAAAAAAAATTAGGAAATTTCCACTAACTGAACTGCTTAATCATAACTTTTACTTTCTTCATATTTTATACTTTGGATATTGACAGACCCCCCCTCCCAACACTACCCCCTCACACACACACACACACACACTGTATTTAAAATTTCATCTGGAGCAGACAGAAGGACTGGCACAGCACATGAGCATTTTAATAATAAACCATGTCTCTGGGAGTCAGAAAAGGATCATGTCTTTTTTCTTAAGACTTTCTTCATTCATTTACTCACTCATTTTAAGGGGGTATCTCACCATATTCAATCCTCTCTCCTGCCTCAGCCTCCCAGCTCAGATAACAGGAATATGCCACTCTGCCCAGCCATCTAGGTTGGCCTAGGAATCCAACCTGGGCCTCCCATGTGATCCTAGCTTGTAGAGCACAGCATCTGAGCAGTGCACGCCACCATGGCTGGGCCTAAGACTAATGTTTAGAGCAGTTTTAGATCCACTGGAAAATTTAGAGAAAAGTTCTGGGATTTTTCATATATTTCCTATCCCTACCCTTTCATAACCACTCCTATTATCAACATTCCTCACCAGAGTGGTATATTTGTTATAGTAAATTAATCTATATTAACAAATTTTTGTCACCTCACGACCATAGTTTCCATTAGGGCTTCATTTTGGGCATTATATTAGGGCCTCAGGAAAGTCATGATGCATTTCTCTCTGTTTTTCTTTGCAGATATGCGTCATGACTTTCCCAATGACCTGAAACATTCTATGGGTTGAGACAAATGAATAATTTAACATAGTATTGTAATATAAGAAGATATTTTCATATGCTAAAAGTCCTCTGTGCTCTCCACCTGTTTATGCAATACTTAAAATCACACAAAGTTGTGTTTTGGTTCTAAGGAACCTACTTATATTAGGGACACCAGAAGTGAAGTGCACATGCACATGCTACCTGCACCAGCTTCTGTGATCTCTGCCTACTTTTCATGTACTATTTTTCCCATAAGGAAGTTTCTAGAAATAAAGCTCATTTTGTTAGAAAATAAGTAAGAATGAATTTGCACATAGATGCCAGCTAAACCCACAGTACGGTTTAAAATACAAAACAGTTCCACATTGGTAATTATGCAAAACATCCCAAATATGAGGCTGTCACACCCAAGGAAAAGATACAAATTTAAAAATCTCATCACTGTGTGACTTTTTGAGATTTGTGCTCTTCTCCCATTTCATGTACATCACATGTTACTTTTTCATCAAAGCAAATGGTTTGTTTCATTTAAAATTTCTTCAATGAGCTTAGTGAGAACAGCTGCAACGCAGGTCTCTTCCTTCACACTGATACTACTGAGTATCCTTCTTTGTTCTGTTTCCACTCTACACTTGATTAACTATGTCTGCACAAAGTCTGCTCAGCCACCTGTCTCCATGTCCATAGCTAATTTTTGTTTTCTCCAGGTAAGAAAAAGAGTAGACAAACACATTAGTATACTTAAGAAAGGCAATCTATTAATTTTAAGGAAAGGAAGGAAGGGAGGAAAAAAACCAAAAATAATAATAATAATAACCTTTATTTTTAAAAAGCAAATGTATAGGAAACTGCAAAACAAGAAGCAAAGAACAAAAACGAAGGGCAGTCACAAGTGGTGTACAGTTTGTTGTGTCTGTCTAGGTTGTGTGTGTGCACATGCAACACCCAATTTTATGTGATTGAATTGTGCAGTATGTATCACATTTTTTTCACACATCATGAGTATTTATCAACTTGAAGTCTATTTGGATAACAAAGAATAAACTTTACCCACTCCGTCTGTTAGAAAAAAAAGAATGTAATCTGCCTTTCTTGGGGACAAAAATCTCAGAGGACAAAAATAGCAACAGGCTTCCACATAAAAGTACCAGAAGTCGTTATTAAAATATTGCACTCCCTGGGCCCACAGGTTGCATGGTGAGTAAGGCAAACTCTGGATTCATCTTATCAATGGGCACTAAACCTTTATCTCTCTAAACTCCCTGCCCCATCAGTGAACCATCAGATCTTTTTACCTCCTGCAAATTCACGAAGGTATAAATGAGGACTCCTTTGTCCTCTGTATACACTATATACACAGCAAAGTAAAACAAAATGTGCAAAGAAAAAGGACAATGGTCTCACCACAAACAACGGTCTTTATACAAACGTGTCAGTATAAAGCCCTTTCTATCTACACCTGTAATAATAGGTATTGCTCAGAGAAATGATTTGATCATTCATTTCCAAAAGTCCATTGCTTATGGGAGGAGAAGGGATTGCGGCATGGTCATCCCCCCTGGGAGGTGATTTCTCGTTTTCTATCTCTCTGTCTGGCGAGCACACACACCCTATAGCAAAAAAAAAAAAAGAAAAACAAAAACAAAAAATCCATTGCTTATGAATTTTAACAAAAGCTTAGCTTAACAATGAGTTACTTACTACTGTTGCTTTTAATATATTTTGTTAAACACTTATAAACATGTAGAAATATTTCAAATAAGAACCTAAACTTATCCACTATGTATATAGTAGTATTGAATAAATTACATACATGTCATAATGGTTACATCTGAGAGTGTCTTCCAAATAGGAATATTATAGTCTAGAATTCTTTATTTCTTCCAACTTCTTTCTCTCTACCACCAACCTAGTGGATATAGGCATATGTGTCTCTTAGCATGTTACAATTTCACTTCCAGAAAATCCTTTTTAACACAAAGTATACAAGATATGTAAGTCTACTAACTCTACTTTTGTCATACATTAGCAATCTTTTTAATATCTAGAGACTAGGTATTGTAATATTTGGAATCATTTGTCCAGTACATATGTAATATGCACAGTAAAACAAAGTTAAATGAAAATCACTAAACATGTAGGGCAATGGATAAGCTGAAATGATCTAGTCCACACTAGCAAAAGCATCTTTTATGATTTATTCCTTTCTACCACCCTCAACCCGATGAGCAAGAATAGTGTTCACAGAGTTGGTTTAACTAACAATTCTATTTCCAAACACAGTGCTTCCTGTCATTTAAAAAAATATTTACAAGATATATTATCCTACTACTTCTACATAAATAAAAAAAAAAGCACTTTATCGAGAAGAGGATTCCTCATGGTTCCTGAGAACTAGTCATTTCAGGGGACAGGAGAAATGAAGATTTTCTACTGATAATTAAGCCTCCAGCAAACAAAGCGAGAGTGGTAGGGAGCCCCTCTGGCCTTCTATCTCTGTCTCTGTGTCTCTGTCTCTCTCTGCTTCTGTCTTCTCATTTTTTTGTAACTTTTCCTTTTTTTTTTTTTTTGGAGAGGTTTTTTGCTATAGGGCGCGTGCGCTCGCCAGACAGACAGAGAGAGAGAGACAGAGACAGAAAGCGAGAAATTACCCCCCAGGGGGGATGGTCACGCCACAATCCCTTCTCCATTCTCCTCTTGGGATCTTGGGCACGCACGCACACTCACCCAGCGTGAGTTTTAAGCCACCGGGTCCGGGACGTGAACCACAGTAGACTACGTGGGAGTCCAGCGACATAGCCATTACGCTAACTGCTGGTTCCCTGTAATTTTTCCTTTTTACGATTGTTTTAAAGGTAAAGTTTTTCTCTTGCTCCCAGCTCCACCTTTTGTTTTGTTAATAACCCCCTCTGATCCTTCTGCCCAGTCAGGAGAGTTGAGACCTTCCTTCAGAAGAGGATTCCTCATGGCTCCTGCAAACTAGTCATTTTCTTTTTAATTTTGTTGTTGTTGTTGTGTTTTTGTTTTTTAAAGAAAAATGATAATTACAATTTTTTTCCTTTTTTGGTCTTTTTTTCTCTTTCTTTGTCGTTGTTTCTCTCTCTCTTTTTCATTTTCTTTTTTCTTGTCTCACCACTCTTCAATATCTATTTAATGTTAATGTATCTAAGGGCACTGTAGCTAAACATCCAAATACTATTAGGGTTAACATATTCCTCAATATCTACTAAATCTGCTGCACCAGTGATCACAACAGAATGGTAAAGAGATTCCAGATCACCTCTTTCTGCTTGCTCTTGAACACTCAGATTGAACTTCAAGAATTTGAAAGAAACACACCATCCATCAGATGACAAGAAATCACTGTAGGACCACAAGAAATATGGGAAAGTAAGAAAATACCTCTCCTCCAAGGGAAAAGAATAACTCCTCTTCATCCACAAGCAGTTCAATGCAAATCATGGAAATGTCTGATAAAGACTTTAGAGTATTCATAATGGCGAAGCTAACTGAGATGGAAGAGAACAGAGACAATGAACTGCTAAAGAGAAAGGAGAAAGAAGTTGA
>NW_006159643.1:1879637-1879918 GCF_000334495.1 Tupaia belangeri chinensis
TGAGTGAACTCACCATTGAAAGTAGTTAGATTATGTAAGCAATTGTGTGATCAATACAATGTGGGTGGGAAAGGAATGGAAGACAATTGTAGACACCAGAAACAGTGGGAGAAGAGGACGGGAAAGGACAGAGGGTCAGAAAGAGGGGTAAAAAATTCTAAGAACTATAAATGAAAATTTTTTGATAATAATATGCATGATTAAGTCACTATGCAGTATATTCTGGATAGAAAATCACATTTTGTATGCTGTGATGATGCTTAGGGAAAGAATGTAAATTA
>NW_006159643.1:1879936-1890320 GCF_000334495.1 Tupaia belangeri chinensis
ATAATCTATTTGATGACTGCAGTAAGATATATAGCCCCAGCCAGGTGCTACTTTATAGGATGCCTAAAGTTAGACTTGTGTTCATGGAAATGTATATATCAGCTGTGTTTGCTATGAAAATATTTAGATTAATTAAGATCTTTAGTAATTCAATAAAAAATGGGGGGGGGAACAGTATAGAAAGTAAACATAGATACCAGAGACAGTGTAGGAAGAGAGGGGGAGATGGCAGAGGGTAAGAGATAGGGAATCAAGGATGGGGGGGAAAGCAAAACATACAGGAAAAAAGAAATGGAAAATTATTTATTGACAACAACATGTATGTTGATGTGCTTGATTGAGACAATATACAGTGTACTCTGGATGGAAAATCTCATTTTGTATGCTGTAATGATGTACAGTGAATGAACGTAAACAAATAAATTTAAATTAAAAAAATTTTACAAAAAGCACTTTATCTAGAAAGACTAGATTTTTTATATAAGAACATGTCTGCTATGTACAAATCACTGTTACATAAAATTACAGAAACATAACAATAGTTATAATCTAAGGTATCTTCTAAATATGATCATTTGGCATTGAGACATTGCCTCTTAATTTCCTTCTCTCTGCCTTCAGTAGAACAATAAGGGGACGTGGAATGCTTAGAGCTGGTTGAATACATTCATATCCAATCATTCACAGAGGCTAAGCTTTCTTACAAACTTCAGCACAAAGTGTAAGACATGCTAGTTTCACTAACTACTCTGTCATACATGGGCAAGCTCTTTTAACATCTAGAGACTAGGGGTTGCAAAACTAGGACTTATTTTCCATCATAAATACAATGTACATAGCAAAACAAAACCCGTGAAATACACAGAAAAATGGTGTCTGAAAACATCTAAATATGAACACATTAACATCTAATATTTTTAAAGTCCTTCCCTCCCACCTCCCCCAAAACCATCAAATAAATGCAGACAATTTTATACTCCTCAGAGGTGTTTTAAAATTTCCATTTCTAAAAGATAATATTTTCTATGAATTTTAGTAAACAGCTATTTACAAAGTGATTTTTTACTTACTACATCTATATTTAACAAACATCGGACACTTCTAAACATCCAGATAAACTGGATGTTTCAAGCGCTTAATTTGTGCACTGTATCCATGAAGTCTTGAATAAACCCCACACATGTAACAAAAGCTATAATTTGAAATTGTATAAAATATGAACATTCTGGCTTAGAATCCTTTCCCTTCTATACCAACTCACTGGACAATAATGCTCAAGTTTTCAGAAGACAATCTTTCCTAGGAATTTTAACATAAAATATATAAAGTTTCTTAGATTACTAATTCTACTTTTGTCATCCATTGGCAACTCTTTAACATCTAGGAAGCCTAGAGGTAAATTAGGGCTCACTTGTCCTCTGTATACATCATATACCTAGCAAAGTGAAACACAATGCAGACATAAGGTATAGGGGTTAATCCTGCCTCAGTGTCGCACGCTGGTACAGAGCTCTGTGCACATCCTTCACCCTTGAACTTACACACTCACGTGATATGTATACTCAGGGGTGGTTTGGCCATCCTCCCAGAAAGTGACACTTCATTTGCATTTTAACAAAAAGGTATTTACAAAATGTATTTTATTACCTCTACTCTTAACATATATCAGACACTTTAGAACATCTACAAAGACAGATATTTCAAAAAAAAGTACTTAGTTCTCTCTCTCTCTCTCTCTCTCTCTCTCTCTCTCTCTCTCTCTCTCACACACACACACACACACACACACACACAGGTGAGGAATAAAATGCATATATACAGGGCCAGGAGATGGCATGGTGGTTAAGGCACTGGATTCCTACATGGCTAGCCGTGATTCAAGTCCCAGTCCCCGCCACTTGAAAATCACACTGGGCATGCGTGGGTGTCTAAAGTCCCAAGAAGAGGAGGGAGGAGAAAGGATTGTGGCATGGCCATCACCCCCTGGTGGGTGAGTTCTCGCTTTCATGCTTTCTGTTTCTCTCCAGTAAGCACACATGCCCTATTACAAAAACCTTCTTAAAAATATAGAAAATAATGTTTGTAATGTAAAAAATGTCTTTTAAATATAACCAGTCTCAGGACCAGCAAATGGTGTCATGGTTACATTGTTGGACTCCCACATAGTCAATGGCAGTTTGAGCCCTGAACCTGGCAAATTAAAACTCAGGCCAAGTGCATGTGTGTGCATGCCCAAGATCCCATGAGGAGAATGGAGGAGAAGGGATTGCGGTGTAGCCATCCTCCCTGGGGGTGATTTTCTGTCTCTCTCTCTCTGTATCTTTCTGACAAGCACACATACCTGATAGCAAAAATCTCTCAAAAAAAGAAAATGACCAGTGTGACTCTGCTCCTTCTCTTCCTTCTCAAGGTCTCCCACTCCTTGTCTTCCAACCCACTGAACAAACGCCCACACCTGTCACTCCTAGCATAGCTTACTCTATTCCAAAAGTCATTTCCAGAAGACATTTCTTTTCTATGATTTCTTTAAAAACAATTGGGCATTTACAAGATGTGTGATTTTTCCAGCTCTACTTTATCATACTCCTGCAAGCTCTTCACATCCAGAATGACTAGATGTAGCAAGTTTTCTTTTAAACGGTTGGGGGCAGTTGAAAGCAGCATTTCCATATTATACACATAGGCCTTTATTTATAAAATAGCCACTGAATATTCCCTAAGGACAAAGGGCATTTCTCTTGGCCAAATGCGGTATGTGACTCAGTATCTCTCTTTTGAGATCAGTCTGGTAGACCAAAGACTAGCCCATCTGCTGACCCCTGAGCACTCCAGCTGTCATTGTTCGAGCTCTGCTGCCCTTCCAGCCCCCTCAGGACTCAGTACATCATCATCCAGAGGAAGTGACAATTGGGACAGAGCAGTCACCCTAAGACCTGCTCTGCAGGCTCCCAAGGCGTAAAGACGTGGTCAACCTTACCTCCGTCAACTTGCTTCCATAGTCCCGATTCTCTGGCTCTATTTATTTTATATTTTATTTTATTTTATTTTATTTTATTTTATTTTATTTTATTTTATTTTTGGTTTTTGCCATAGGGCACATGCACTTATGGGAGACACAGAGAGACAATGAAAGGGAAAGTGAGAAATCATCACCCAGAGGAATGGCCACACCATGATCTCTTCTTCTCCATTCTCCTCCTGGGATTTTGGGCACACACACACATGCACACCCAGCATGAGTTTCAAGTCATCAGGTTCAGGACTCAAACCATGGTCCACCGTGTGAGATTCAATCATCTTTAACCACCATGCCACCTGCTTACCCTAATGGCCTCCATGACATTCAGGCTGCAGTCACTCTTCTCCTCCCACCACATCTGCCACCACCCAAAGGCACCATCAGTGGCTTTGCTAAGGCTGTTGGGAGGCTGGCAGAGTCCAGACTGAGGGAGTCACCATCACTGCCAACAGGTCCTGAGGTAGGGAAGGGGGAGATGTTTGATGCTGCTTCAAGCCCTGGACCCAGTCAGTGGCAGCTGTAGTGACCACACCCGGACATCTGCAAGGTGGAGGCCAGGGGACAGGCCCTCCAGTGCAACCCCAGCCCAGATCCAGAAAGGAACAGGTTGTAATATGTTCTTCATCATGCATTTTTTCCAGAAAGAAAGAAATTTTTAGTCAGAGTTTGTCCTGGTTACTTATTTTAATACATATTTATTTTCTTATTCTCACAACCACCATGAAATAATTATATTATCTTCATGCAAATGAGGAGACCAAAGCTCAGGCAGTTAAGCAATTTACTCAACTGGTATTTATTTTTTACTTACTTATTATGTGAGTTACCAATATAATAGCTGCATTTTCATCAGCATACCCTGGGACAGGAGTCAAGGCAGGAAGGATCTATTTCTCCCCTGGCTTCAGTATATTAAATACAGTGATGCATCTTACATATGTTATCTATGGTAACATCATTTAACCAATGAGACATATTCCCCCTGGTAAAAGGTGTAAACCATCCCCCAACTCCTGCTGCCATTATGTTAATAATCTGACATCGCTGTGCTGTTTCGAAGTGATTACAATTCAAACTCTTTACTGCCAAAAACAAAGAATGTGTGAACAAAGTTAAAGAACATTGAGATAAGTTGTAAAAATGAACACAAACACACATTGCACTGATGAATTAATCAGAGGCTCATCCATAAATCATACATAGAATTATAATCAACACAGTAGAACTGCCAAGACTGAATCTCAGAAATCAAAGGAAATGCTGATGCTAAATTTATACACATTTAGGTTATATCACATTAAACCTTTAATTATCTTAAATTTCACACATCTGGTGCTCTTTTTTCCTGTGACTTTCCATTGATAAGGAAATACTAAAGGGACAAGCTTTGCATTGTCCTCTAAAGTAGTATTCTTTTAGCATTGCTGAGGATACACCTTTGCAAATACATGCCTCTTCTAGGGCAACATATATGGAAAAGCAAAAACTCATCACTCCCAAGAGGCATTGTTATGAAAACCCAGCAGTGCAAACACTACATTGTAAGAGCCATTAACTCAAATTCACATTGCCAAGCCATTGGTAGCAAAGTATATATATATGACATCTTGGATCACAAGTATGTTACCAACTAAGTATATCTTATGTTGTAAAATAGTTTGTATTGGGGGAAAAAAGCTTGTGTAGAATATGAATATGTGATCCACCAATTATGGAAGGGAATCTAGGGTCAATAAATCCCAAGTTTCACCTAGTAACAACCCTATCCCCTTTTCAAGTGAAAAGAGATGAAAAAGTTCCCCCAAGATCCTATTAATTTAATTACCAACTAATGAAGAAAATGAAAAATCAGACTAATTTAATTAGCAAAATGCACTTACATAGCTTTTCCAGGAAGATGAGCAAAAGAAAGAATTCCAATCTGTATTTTATAAGGGTATTCTTCATAAAAATCATACACGTGCCAGTTTTTTTTTTTTTAATTTTTTTATTTTGATCTATTTTTTCCTTTTATTTTAAAAAATTTATTTACCAAGGAGCAACACACAGAAATGAGATACTGGGATTCCTTGTTTCTAGTCCTGGTTATTCCATACAGTAACTTTAAGATATTAGGGAAGTTGTTTTATATCTCTGACCTTTATTTATTCATATTTTACTGATGAATAGGAACCATGTCTGTTTGTCTTGCTTTATTTTGTCTTGCATTATTCATAATGGTTTTTAAACTCAGTTACTGAAATGTACAAGGGAAGAAAAATTATATTATAAAATGAATAATGTTATAATCTCCAGATGCATTTTCTATTTCTATTTCATTATTTCCATAAGGGCACTAGCAACACACAACCATTACTGGGCAACATAGACAGCATGACAGGAGCCATGGCAAATAGTAGCTTGATTGTCCAGTATTAATATCCACTGATACAATTAATCTAGCTGGTAAAGCTTCCTGGGAAAACAATTGCCTACACAGAGAAAAGAGTTTGGATCTGCTTAATAAAGATTTCCAGGCAGCTCTCCTAGCTGATGCCAGTAGAGTGACTAAATCAGAGTTCAACAAATTTTTTTCTGTAAAATACAAGAAAATATTTTAGGCGTTGCAACTTTTTGTCACAGCTGCTCAACTCTGCCATTGTAGTACAAAAGTAGACACAGATGATATGTTAATGAATACCATAGCTGTCTTCTAATATAACTTCAGTTACGGTCACTGACTCTTGAATTGCATATGCTTTTATTTTCATGAAATATTATTTTTTCCCACTATTACAAATGTAAAAAGCAGACTTGAATAGGATTTAGCACAGAGGCCTTAGTTTGCCAATCTCTAGAAGAATCGAAAGAAATTATACAGGTAATTCATCTGGGTGTGCTGAGTTTTCAGTTTGGGCTGTATTGTGTGATTATTAATTGTTCTCAGCGCCAATAAACCTTTACAATGTGTGGTGATTGTATCTGCAGTTAGGCACAAGGCACAAAGTGAATTTACTGAGAGAATAAGAAAATCTCCCATGTGACACTCAGAGGAAGGCAAGCAGTGAGGAGCATTGAGTACTACACTGGGTAGCAGGTGCACTGACCTCTGGTCCTGCCCTTGGCACAGAACTACTATGAGACCAGAGAAAAATAAAGACAGGAGCCGCCACACAATACAGGCACTCCCACGCCATCTGCAAATAAAACACAGTGTTCTCTCATCTTACAGAGTTTGTCCAGCACATCAATAGGCACCTCTTCCAAAACTGGATTGACAGTCCTTGAGGACTCCCTGCATCATCGATAGTAAAATTCCAGTATGAACCCTCAGTCTGGTAGCTAATCCCTTTTGGAAGTCACAGATACTTTTCAAAGAAATAATTCAGTAATTCACTATTAGTTTTGATATAGTTACTTTACTCAGGTCTTGGAGCAAATAGGAACGGAACGTAAGGCAGAGGCACTCCGCAGCCCTAGCACAATATTCTGCAATGCTGGAGGCCTTGTGGAAAATCAGAGTTCACAGGTTGACCTGTACACACTGGGGGCATACATACACGCACCTGACCCTGGCTGGGAAAGGCTGGAGGTGAAGGAGATCACAGTGTGAGACTTTGTTGAGGCTGTTTGTCTCTCTCTCTTTCTCTTGCTCTCAGAGATAAACTTTAAATGGGGGGGAGGGGGCAGCATGTGGCCTGTGGTTAAGGTGCTGAACTTCCATATGGCCAACCGCAGTTCAAGTCCCAGACCTAGAGGCTTTCTTTCTCACTTTCTCTCTCTCTCCCTCTCTCTCTCTCCCTATAGCAAATACAAATAATAATAATAAAATAATTCCTAAAAAAAATAAGAGTCCAGCTGCAATGGCATAATGGTAACACAATGCACTGTGATGCTGAAGCCCCATGAGGGTGTCCCAGGGTCACATCCTGAGGTCTCACTGTTCCCCACAGGTGCGCACGTGCCCATGAGCATGGTGAACTATGGCTGAAAGTGAATCAGGGTATGAAGATCTATTGAGAACGACTCTCTTATTCTCTTTCTTTGTGTAATGGGAAAAAACTAAACTTTAAAAATAAGTAAATGGGGGCCAACAGGTAGTGTGGAAGTTAAAGCACTCAATCCCATATGGCCAGCGTGTGGCTCAAGTTCTAAATCAGCAGCTTGAGAAGCATGCCAAGTACAAGTATATGCATGACCAAAATCAGAAGAGACTGGAGGAGAAGGAATTGTGTGGCCATTCCGCCAGCGAGGGGCCGGGGGGAGACTTCTCATTTTCTCTCTCTTTCTCTTTCTCTCTCTCGCAAATGTACATGCCCTATAGCAAAAACAAAACAAAACAAAAAGTAAATAAATAAGCAGCTCATAATGAAATCTATAGTATAATGCTAAATATACTCAGCTAATTACCTAGAAGATTCCTTTATATACATTTTTTTCAGGTTTGTAACCAGAATACTTCAGTTATTCAATACTAATGTAATAGTTGCAATGGTTAATCAACCATGTGCAAAGAAAATACATAAGAGGAATAATCCCAGTACAAGTTTGGCAAGAACTTACACTATTTGCTTCATTAAGATTTTGTGGTAAGAACAAAGCCTAAGAAATTCTCTGTGGAGCATTTATCTCATGCACAATGAGGGGAGACTTTTAGCAAGATGGCTGACTAGAGGAGCCTAGACTGTTTACTTCCCACAAAATAGAAATCAAAATCAAAGAGTAGACAAGATATTTACCCAGGATAAAATGCTGGCATTCAGTAAGGATGTGGTATAAATTCTGTGGTGTAGGAGACTCAAGATGGACTTATAAAGAAGGAATAGAAGGACCCTACATCTACCATTTGAGGCCCCTTGTAGTGAGGCAGCTTAGAGACAAAGGAAAAAGTGAGTAAGAGGTCCTCTTAAGGCACTGATGCTATAAACACTTGAGATCATTCCCATAGAACCATTTTTGCAGCCCTTATAGGCTCTGATCCCAGCCTGGGCTGCTGCTGGTGAGTGCACAATGCTGCATAGCCCCAGAGAATGGGACCAGTCCAAGTTCTACCCTCTCCCAACCAAGGTTGTTGCTATATAATGCCACTTTCAGAAGACCCACCCATGACCTGAGCCCGGCAGCATGGCAGCACAAGTAGTTACCCTGCCCACCTCGGGCCCACTGAGACAGGCCATTGGCACCACACTCAGTCATTCACCAATGTTGGGAGTGACTCTCCCCACCCAAGGCCTGCAGAGAAGGCCAGTGGCTTCACACACAAATACACAACAGCACCAGGAGTGGACCTTCAACAATAGCCCACCAGGACAGACAGACTAGTGGTACCAGTACTGAGACCAGTCCTACTTATCCATAGCTTACCAAAATAGTCGGGTGACCCTCCCTCAGCCTTGAACTGCTTCCACTCTGATGACCTTATCTAATCCTTCCAATAGTTCCAAAAGTCTTAACTCATTCCAAAATCAACTCAAAAGTCCAAAGCCCAGCTATAAACCTGTGGAATTAAAACAGATTACATGCTTGCAAAATGCAATGGTAGAAAAGGCATAGGGTAGGGACCAGCAGTTAGCGTAATGGCTATGTTACTAGACTCCCACGTAGTCGACCACGGTTCGAGTCTTGGACCCGGTGGCTTAAACTCACACCGGGCGCGTCTGCATGTGTGCCCAAGATCCCGAGAGGAGAATGGAGGAGAAGGAATTGCGGCGTGGCCATCCTCTGTGGGGGGCGATTTCTCGCCTTCTAGCTCTCTGTCTCTCTCTGTCTGTCTGGCGAGCGCACACGCCCTATAGCAAAAACCTCTCCAAAAAAAAAAAAAAAAGAAAGAAAAGAAAAGGCATAGGGTAGACATTACTATTTCCAAAGAAAAAAATTAATAGGCTTCAAACAACTCTGAAACCTAAAAGGGCAGACATTAAATCTTAAAGCTCAAGAATAATCTTTCACTCCTTGTGCCATCTCCTGGACACTCTAGAGTCAGGGTTTGGGAAGCAATTTTTTTTTTTCTGGGTTCACACGCAGCAGTTCTCACATATTAGAATCTTGTGTCTGCAGTTTTCCCAGGCCGGCATTGCTTACTGGTAGCTCTACAGTTTGGGAGTCTTGAGGCCAGGCCCACTCCCAAGGCTCCACTAGGCATTTCTCTAGTGGGGACTCTCTACAGCAGCTCCAAACACACATTTCTACTTGGCATTTCCCTAGTGGGTGCTTTCCACCCTGTGAGAAGTCATCCTTGGCCCCTAATTATTTAAGACATCCTTTGAAATCTAGGTGGAACCCTCCATGTTTCCACAGCCCTTGCGTTCACATGGCTATAGAATTATTAACATGTGCTTATCACCAAGAGGTCTGACACTCGCACATTCAAGAATGACAGACCAAGCCACATTTGAGGTCATTTGAACCATAGCCAAGGCCAAGGAGAACTATACTAGGATGTGAGGAGCAGGTCCCAAGGCAGCACAGGGCAGCATGCTTGCCTGAGGCCTGTCCACAGAAACCGTTCCATGCTCCTAGGCCTCTGGGCCAGTGATGGGAGGGGCAGTGTTGAAAATCTTTGAAATGCCATCAGGACCTTTCCCCATGGTTTTAACAATTAGCTCCTGGCTCCCTTATATCCATGTTAATCTTTTTAGTAATCAGTCACTGGCTACACCTTTAGTTTTTGGTCCTGATAATGCACTTTCATTTTTTACCACATGGCCAGGCTTAGCATTTCCCAAATGTTTCCCCTATGCCTTACTTTTCATCATAAATTCTTTTTAAAATATAATAACATATATTGCTTACTTTAATCAGCAACAGTAGAATGTGCCTTATTCTAAAGCTCAAGTAGAACATTCCCCAAGATAGATTACAATGTAAGCCAAAAAAAAAAAAAAACCTTAAAAATAAAAAAGGAAAGAATTCATACAATTTCTGCTCTCAGACCACAGTACAATTAAACTAGAAATCACTAACAGAAATAAAAAAATATTTGGAAATTAAAAATTACAAACTATCTGGAGATTTAAAAACACACTTACAAATAACATACAGTTCCAAAAACAAATCTCAAGGGAAATTTTAAAATTATTTTGAACTAAATGAAAATGCAACTTATCAAAATTTATGGGATGCAGTTAATTCATTGCTTCAAGGAAAATCTATGCATTGAATGCATAGATTAGAAAAGAAGAAAAATTTTAAATCAAAATTTAAGTTTGCAATTTAGTAAACTCTAAAAGAAAAGCAAGTTAAATCCAAAATAAGCAGAAGAAGACAATAAAAATTAAAGTGTTTGCTATTATCAAAAGTGTCCAACATACCGGCCCACACGGGCCGGCTGCGGGCCCCCGCCACCCCCGGGACCCCCGCCGAGCGAGGCAGCGGCGGGAGGCAGGG
>NW_006159643.1:1891122-1902443 GCF_000334495.1 Tupaia belangeri chinensis
TATTTAGACTAATTAAGTTCATTGGCAGAACAATTGAATGGGGGGGGGGAAGGTATGGAGGGCAACCGTGGATGCCAGGGACAATGGGGGAGGAAGATGGGACATAGTAGAGGGTGGGGGATGGGGAATCAGGGATGGCAAGACAAAGGGCGAGGTATGCAGGATGTAAGAATTGGAAAATTATTTGCTGAGAACATGTATGTGGATGTGCCTGATTGAACCAATGCACAGTGTATTTTGGATGGAAAATTCATTTGTGTGTTGTGATGGTGTGAAGTGAATTAATAAAAAAAAAAAGTGTCCAACATAATGTAATGTACTTTTTTTTGCTTTTTTAATTTATAATTTACATTTAATCACTATACATCTTTACAGTGTACAAAACAAGGTTTTTTTACCAGCACAAATACAGTGCATATCTGTCAAGACCAAGACATTATTCTATACATTAGCATGAGCAAATAACTTTTCATTTTGGTGTCAATTAAATGTTTTTTCCCTGTTCCCCTCCCCTAATACCTATACCCTATAAATCCTATCTTTAAGTCATCTCATTGATCATTGATCATCACTCTAAGTTGTTAAATATAACCACAGAATTGCTCCTAGATTTTGTTTAGAAATTTCTAATGACAGGTATTCATCACTCTTAAATTTGACATTCCACAAAGCCTTAGATCATGGACTCAGTGCAGCCATATTCTTTGTAATGGCGTAACAAGGATGACCTATTCTTCAATTTCAAATAAAATAGTTCTAATTCTCATGTAAGAGCTTTTTGGAATGACCTTTACTATACATATTTCTGTATGCATTTTGGTCACAGCCACTTAACTACTTTCTAAGAAACTCCAATTTATTTCTAGTTTGTTCTTCTGACCGTCCATCTGAATCTAGTTCTTTTCTAGCTTGCTCTTCTAATTCTTTCATCCTCTGCTGATTATTTAGTTCCAAAGCCACTTCCACATTTTCATTTATTCATTATTAACAGCATTCCATTCTCAGAACTAATTTTATGTTTTAGTCTGTTCTCTGTTGCTAATAACAGAAATATCTGAGTCTGAGTTATTTATAAGGAATAGAAGCTTATTTAGCTCACAGTTTTGGAGGTCAAAGATCAAGGGGCTCCATCTGGTGAAATCTCCTTGCTGGTGGGGACTCTCTGCAGAATCCCAAGGTGGTACAGGGCATTACATGGAGAGAGGGCAAAAGACAATGCATGTCTATGTTTATGTGTCTTCTTTGATTTTTCTTACTCTCCTTAAAAACCTACTAGTATTCAATCATGATGACTTTATCTAATCCTAATCACCTCCTCCAACCTTCCTCTTAATCTCTTAGACTAATTAAGTTTCCACCCTCTTAACATCATCAAACAGCAACCAATTTTTAACACATAAATTTGGGGGGGGGGAATACATTCAGACCACAGAAATCAAAGATATTCAAATCAAAACACAATAATGAGATAGCTTCATGTCTCAAAATGGCCATTCTCAGAAAGACAAAATGTAGCAAATGCTGATGTTGTGGGCAAGGGGAAGTCTTTTTTACAGTGTTGGTGTAAATACAAATTAATACAGGTACTATGCAAACTAATGGGGAGGTTCCTCAAAAAGACTAAAAATAGAACTACCATGTAATCCAGCAATCCCATTATTATGTGCATATCCAAAGGTGAAAAAAGATAGTATGTAGTAGGGATTTTTAAATGTCAATGTTTATTGCAGACTATTCACAGTAGCCAAAACATGGAAGTAACCTATTTATTAACAGATGAACGGATTTTAAAATGTAGACTGTATCTACATACCTACATATGTATTGTGGAATACTATTTAGCTGGTAAAAATAATGAAATACTATCATTAGAGGCAACAGAGATCAGCAGCCTGGAGGACATTGTAATAATATAAATACATCAGACACAGAGAAAAATTGCATATTGTCACTTACATGTGGAAACTTAAAAAGTTGACCTCATAGAAGGGGAAAGTAGAATAGCGGTACCTAGAGGGGAGGAAGGATAGAGGGAGGCAAGGATGGGGAGATACTGGTTAACTGATACAAATTAGAATTAGGTAAGAAGAATAAGTTCAAGTGTTATATAACACAATAGGGTTACTATAGTAAAAATAATATATATCTCAAAATGCTACAAGAGAAAATTTTGAATGTGCCCAACACAAAATAAGAATAAATGTTTGATGATTCTGAAGGAATCCTTTCTCTATAATCAACAGAGAGAAAATAGAAAGAAACTCTTCTCTGTAAATATGAACCCAAGACTCCCACTGTGGATACCACATTGCTACCCACAGTAGAAAAGGGAATCTGGTGCAGAGCTAATTCACAACAAAGGGAAGTATACAAGCTACAGAAACCTACTCCAAATAATTAGCAAGAAGTGAGTACATCACCAAATGACTAAAAGTCACAGCAGAGCCTCAAGAACTATGAGAAAGCCAGGAAATACTCTCCCCATCCCAGGGAACACAATGACTCTTCACCAACAAAGGATAAAACAAAGGAAATCATCAAAATGTCATTAAAAATTTCAGAATATTTATCATAACTAAACTCAGGGAGATGCAAGAGAAAACAGACAACAAACTCCAAGAGATGAGAAAATATTTCCACGACTTGAAGGAGATAGTCATATCTCCTTACGAGATAGCTACCATAGAGAGATAGTTACCCTGAAAAAGAATCAAATGGAATTTCAA
The DNA here is from genome assembly GCF_000334495.1 of Tupaia belangeri chinensis. Classification (NCBI taxonomy): domain Eukaryota; kingdom Metazoa; phylum Chordata; class Mammalia; order Scandentia; family Tupaiidae; genus Tupaia; species Tupaia belangeri. The sequence goes on from NW_006159643.1 coordinate 1,893,849, forward strand.
GAGATAAAGAATACAATGCAGGAATACAACTTCCCTCTAACATATTAACAAATAAATTCTCTCTAAAATATTAACAGCAGATTAGAACATTCAGAAGAAAGAATCTCTGTTGTAGAAAAAATTCCTGACTTAGTCCAAGGAACTAAGAATGGAAAAATAGCCATTAAAAATGAGGTCAACACATGGGAAAGCCTAGACATCATAAAATTTACATAGGCAATAATCCCAAAAATAGACAAGTGGGATTACAGTAAACTAGAAACCTTCTTTACATTAAAGGAAACAGCAACTAGAGTGCAAATACAAACCTCAGAATGGGATAAAACTCAAGCAGTTCACGCATTATAAAAATGAATAGTCTAATTAATAAATGGGCAAATGAGCTGAATAGACAATTCTCCAATACTTACAAATGGCCAAAAGGCACATCAAAAAACGTTTCAAGTCTTTAGTCACAAGGGAAATGCAAAATAAAACCACAGTAATAAACAATCTAACCCCAGTTAGAATGGCTAAGATAAACAATAAAGAATGGCAAACACTGGCAAGGCCATAGTGAAAAGGGAATCCTTTTACACTGTTGGTGGGAGCGTAAGTTAATACGACCTCTGTGGAAATGATATGGAGGGTCCTCAAAAACCTACAAATAGAACTATCATATGACCCTTGACTAAAGGTACAACAATGATGAAAAGGTTTAAAATATTGTGAGTTGCCAAGATATAGCACAGAGATAAGAAGTGAGCACAGGATTCAGGCAAAATGGTACCCACAGACTCATGGGATGCAAGGTTACCACAAACCTTCAATATCAGGGGGAAAAAAATCATTATCTGTGAAGCACATGAAGAGAAGTGCAATAAAATGAGGCATGCTTGAATGCGGTCCTAAAACTGGGAAGGAAAAGAAGGATTGACCTTCTAGAGTATATTTTCCAAATGTAGCTGATATTCTATAAGGTGGGCAAACCATGGTAAAAACAAAGGGGAAAAGTAACATGAAAAAAAATCCTAGATCCACACCTTGAGTAAAGTAGAAAAGGTAATCAAGGCATGTTGCCTTTTTGTATGTGCTTTATACCTCACCAACAAATTCCCAGGCTCTGCTCTAACCTAGCTGTCTCCTAACTGCTTTTCACTGATATCTTCACCTACCTAGGCCCCTTTTAGGGACATGTTAATTTAACATGATAACAAATAATTATCTACTCATGATCACAGCTCTGCTTGATTTGAGTAGGAACACTCATTTCATTAAGAATAAGTCAGATTTGGGACCAGCAGTTAGCATAATGGCTATATTGCTAGACTTCTACATAGCCGACCGTGGTTCGAGTCCCAGACCGGGTGGCTTAAACTCATGCCAGCCGTGTGTGCATGCATGCATGCCCAAGATCCCAAGAGGAGAATGAAGGAGACGGGATTGCAGCATGGCCATTCGCCCTGGGGGGTGGGGAGTGATTTCTCGCTATCTCTCTGTCTGTCTCTGTCTTTCTGGTGAGCGCACACACCCTATAACAAAAACCTCTCCAAAAAAAAAGAATAAGTCAGATTATCTGTTGATGATAACATGTATGGTATTTCCAACTGGACTGGTGTGATGTGTATTCATGTTGAGTAGCTTCACTTTACAAGCTATAGTGATGTATAGTGATTGAATATATAAAATACATTAAAATAATAATTTTTAAAAAGAATAAGTCAAATGGATAGAGATGCTGTTTCAAAAGGGAAATGCCAACAAGAAGGAGCCCAATGGCCATGGTTTGGCGAATAGTAGTAAATAAATGATTCTCATTCATATGACCTCATTGAGGCTATGGATTACAGAATGCATCACTTTAATATCAGCTTTCCAAGATAGTGAGATGAGGGAGTTTTGAGAAACACTCTATGAATATTTTATATATATATATAAAATCTGTAGTATATTTTCCAATTTCAGACAAACTTAGAAATCATTTAACAAATTCAATTTCATTTTACAGGGAACTAACTAGAGACTCAGAGGCTGTGGTTTTCCCAAGGTTACCAGTCTACTTTTATAAAATGAGCATCTTAAAATGAAGAAGTAAAGCAGTCTCATGCACAAACTAAGTGATTAGGTACAAGAGCCAAAAGGAAATGTGTTGACTCATTCTCTCCTTTACTGAGTCTTCCTATGTGTGAGGCACACGCTGTGCCAAACTCTCAGCCTAGAGAAGGAGAGACACATGTAACCAAAGGACTGTCATGAAGATCCTCTGAGTGACGGTCTCACACAGGGGGTCACGGCTTGACTGGTTAAGTTCAGGTTCCTTACTCTTCACTAGCTGAGCTTTACAGCTCTATTTACCCTTTCTGTTCCTGTTTCAGCTTCTATAAAATGGAATGGTAATAACTGTTTTTACCCTTATAAGGTAGTAAAAAGAATTAAATTAATGTTTAGAGTGCTTTTGGACACATGATAAAAGTTGGCTCTTAATATTACCCTGTATATGATGCAGTAGGGTTAAGAATGGAAGGGCCTATAACTGTATGGAAAGAGACCAGAGAAGGCCTCAATTATATAGATATGGACAGCACACAGAAACAAGGGGGAAAAAAGAAACAAACAAAAATACTGAGTTTACAAGTCTTAGAAAGAATCAAGGATAGCTAAATGAGTTTAGGTAATAGCAGCAAATGGACAATCTTCTTAGAGTACCTGAGTTTACAATATGTCAACAGAATCTATAGTGGGTGCCTGAAACAAGTCACCTCTAAGTACCATACTTTAAATCCTTCCTTCTATTTACTCAGAGTTGACATTTCCAGGAGTGATTTGGTCTAACTTGGCCAGGAGAGAGAAGAGCATTTGAATAACTGTTCAAATTTCTAGGCATGAGAGTCTGGGTAATTCTTTCAAAATGAGAAATTACCGCCCAGGGGACATGGCCATGCCACAATCTTTTCTCCGGTCTCCTCTCAGGATTTTGGGCATGCACACACGTGTGCCCCACGTGAGTTTTAAGCTGCTGGCTCCAGCACTTGAACTGTGGTTGACTATGTGGGAGTCCAGTGATGTAACTATTATGCCATCTGCTGGTCCCACCAATGAAGAATTTTTAAATGAGGATGATCCATTCTTGTGTTCTCTTTGAGAACTGATAAACTCTGAAAATTGTGATAAATAAGTTTATAAAATTAATGTCATATTGTTTTGTGTCCAGGTTGAAATGTATAAATAATATATAAAATTCTTTACAACATTTATTGGTGGGCAGTATCATAGATGTTAGAAAGACAAACATAGAAATCATTTTAAAAATTCAATTTCATTTTAGAGGTAACTAACCAGAGGTTCAGAGGCTGTGGTTTTCCCCAGGTTACCAGTCTACTTATTAGCATTCAGGACTTTGAGACTAATTTCTCCATCATAGTACACCACCATTTGGTCAAGTCATTGTGACAAAAACCCATTTTAAAGCATTTTTTTTAAAATTTGTTTAGTAAAGTAGTGTGCTTTAGCTCGGGTCCTATTATGACTTGAATTATATCTATGATGTGTATGATGGACAGCACTTCCCTCACTGTAACTTGAAATGCTAAAGAAATAATAATATTTTCTACTACCTTTCATTGTTTCATTTGTTTATCAAAAACCCAATAAATACTAGGTACTATGTTTACTGATATGAAGATAATAGTAAGATATTGTTAATAATAGTATCAATAATAATAATAGAAAACACTTGTATAGCTATTACTAAGTGCCACACAATATTGTGAATGTTTTTCGTCTAAATACTAATTCACTTAGTCCTCATTTATAAAAAATCTCTGAATGGGGAGTAGGTTTGGGGTTTCTTTTGGGGATGATAAGAATGTTCTAAAATTGGATTTTGGAGATGGTTGTACACATCCATAAACATGCTAGAAAACGCTGACTTGAACACTTCAGATGGTTGAGTTTTAGGATATGTAAATTACATTTTAATAAAGCTATTAAAAAATAAAATTTAAAAGTCTAAGCAATAGGTTATTAGACCTACAACATAGATGATTAATCTTAAGTACAGGGTGGTTATATCATTTGTCCAAAGTCACAAAGCAAGTAAATGATAGAGCCAGGATTCAAATCCAGGCAGTCAGACTCAGAGTCTGCGTATTAAACAATATGTAGTTCTTGACCTGGAAGAACTTAAATCTGTGCATCTTTATAAATACAAGGCTTTAACATCTTGCCTTTATATCTAAATTATGCAGATTCAAGGTCAGGTAGTGGTGGAGAGATACAACAGCTGGACCAACGTGGGAAAGCTCCTGAGTTCACATCCTAGGCCATCCCTGAGCTGGACAGGTGCACATATGTGATCCAGCTGAGGCTAGAAATGCCTGTCTCTACCCCCTTTCTTTCTCTCCCTCTCTTATAAAATAAATAAATACTCTTTTAAAATATTAAAAGTATTCATATCCATTAAGCACTCACTTGGAAAAAAAGGAAAAGCAAGTAAATGATGGATAACAAAGCAACAAATATCTGTACATGTTAGATTATGTCTAAAACCTGAAAAAAAAAATCCTGATGATGTTGGCATAATCAGGAGAAAGTTGCATAAAATAAGTTACGTTTTAAAATAAAGAGGGCAGCTTACTCATTGTCTATTAATATGACAGGCTGAAATAGGTCTGTGTATACATAGAAGTGTGTGGACATGTGTGTCTACCTGACAGTCCCTTCCAGGTCCTGCCTATTCTTCATTGTGTACCCAGCACCTGGCAGGACTTAAAGGAGATAGGCCAATGATGATGAATGAATGACTTTCAACTATAGGATAGCTTAAGGTGAATCAACTTCCTACACTTTAGATTGGCTCAAGTCCATACCACAAAAGAAGGAAAAACAACTACACATGGTGATCTGAGTGAAAATAACTGGTCAATTGGTGAGTCTGATATTAATGAGGCCACAGCTCCAAGCCTATACAGGTCAACTAGTTCTCACACAAAATCTTTTTCATGAGCACAAACTATGAGTGTCTTGAAAATCTATTTAACTGGTTGTGAAAAGAACCAAGTAAGAGAAAATGGGAGGCTGAGCTCAAATTCTTTTCTACTATAGGAAAAAATGTGCAGTGCATTACAATGAATGCTGAGTAAGGACAAAGAATTTCCTTGACATTAACAGATTATTGTCATGAAAATATAACAAGCAATGAGGTATATTTCATATTGGGTAAATTCTCATTACATGCTAAATGATGTATAGTGATAGAATGTGTTAAAAATAATAATAAAATTACTTAAAAAATTAAGAAAATGAAAAAAAAAAAGAAAACATAGCAGGTAAAAATAGACAATACTTAAACCAAAATACAATACCCAAATTTCAGTTCCACAAACTGACAAAGAATGCTCTAAATTCTATTCAACAACATTTATGTGCCAAGCACTAGTTGTTGGGTAAATTAGATATGGCCTTTTGTATTGCAGGAGCTTGGAGTATAAATGTTTTTACCTCCTCAACATTTTTAGCAGTTTTAATCATAATTTAGTTCATTATTCACATTTGGTAAATGAATTATTAGTGTTGTAATAATTGGGTCTCAAACAGGATCTTCTCATGTGTGGAAAAACTAAAGGAGCCAAATAAAAATGCAAAGGTAGATAGATATTCCTACTAAATTCAAAACTCATTTAAATGATAGAAGAAAATAAATTTTAGATATGATGATAAATCTCAAATAACTTGTATTTGACTCTACACACACACATACAAACACAGAGATGTTCTCACTCAGACATGACATGAGTCCTCTCTACTTGTATCCAATTACTTCACCCACCACAAACTATACATTTCCTGTTACTTATTGAATGTATTGTATGAAGGAGAAGAAAGTGGGTAAGAGCTTAGGTACCCATGTAATGTATTATCCAAACCAGAGCACTTTTGAGAGTGAGTAAATTCACAATAATTACATTGGAATAACAGCAGTAAACTGAGGCCATCCTTGGAAACTGGGACATGTGTTCACCCTACTAAAACTTGTTCTCTGAGGTCAGACTTCATGGTGAGTAGAAAGACCCCATTGAAGGTTTTTCAGTAGTGCGGTTAAACAACCATAACTTCAGGAAGCTTAGTTAGAAGTGATCTATGGTTACATAGGATCAGAGAAACGGAGGCTAAGAAAACCCATGACCATTCTTACGACCTTAGAAAACAAATAACTAGAGGTTAAGCTAGAGTGGTGACAATAGAAACTGCTTAAGGTATCAGGCAGTTACAAAAGTCATACAAGTTGTAAAATTAGTCCAAGTGATTAGAAATTATTGAATGCATCTGAAGAGGCTTGATAAATTAAGATCAGGCACCAAAGAGCGCTTGCCAACAGGGAAATCCAAGGACAGCTCATATTCTAGGGCAAAGGTTGTTTGCTCCCTACTCATTCTTTCTACTTCCTGTTCATGAGACTGTCAAGATAAGAAGTGCTTCATCTCACAGAGAAATGGAGCCCTCCTCAGACTGCTTGCCATTATGGAAGGCACAGGTAAGCCAAAAGGTTCTATAGCTGGTGGGGTAATAAAATACCTAACAATTGCGCCAGACACCACTTGGTGGCACCAGTACCCTGAAATGATTGAATAGGACCTGCTGTGCTTGATCTTAGATTGGAAACTCAGGGTTTCAGCCATCCCTCAAGTTTAGGTTTTTCCATGCTTATATGGTTTCTTCCAGAAATTTCACATGCTCTTGTATCCTCTACCTATAGAAAGGCTAAAAGCCAGAAGATGAAAATGTTTTATTTTAATGATCTATTATTTTTAAAAAATGTGTACATATATACACATACAATTTTTGCATAAAAGTGACCACATATCAGACTTTCTCTGTTAGATTTTTCACACTTTATTTAGCCTTCTCATTTGCTGCCACAACCACAATTCCCCATACCACTTCCAGAAAATCCATCCTTTTTTTTTTTTTTTTTTTTTTTAATTTTTGCTAGAAAGTGTATGTGCTTGCTAGGAAGATAGAAGAGGAGAGAGATCACCCAGCCATGGGGGATGGTCACAGCACAGTCTTTTCCTCTTCCATTTCTCCTTTCAGAATTTTGGGCATGGACACATACGGACCTAATGAATTTTTCAAACTGCAGGGTCTAGGAATCGAACTACACAGTCAGCCATGTGGGAGACAGCTGCCCCAACCACCAGGCCACTGGCTAGTCCCACAAGACCCATCTTAACAACCTAGTGTAAAAGCATTCAAATTTTTCCATTCCTTGTACAAATGGTTAGGTATCTATATAAATATCTAGGCAAATAGATAATAGAGGGATTAATACATATAAAAGTTTTGTTGTCATTTATTCAATAGGCTCATGTTATACATATGACTGTATGTCTTGCTTTTCTCTCTCAGTAATATCAGATGGTAATCCTTCTAAGTCAACTGGTATTGCTCTACTTTCTTTTTTTGAGAGACATTGCGATATTCTACAATATAAACATACTTTAGTTTATTAATGATTCCTACTGAAGGGCATTCAGTTGGTTTCTTTTTTTTTTTTTTTTTTTTTCCTACACAATATACAATGCTGCTGTAGAAATACTGTATCTCTATCCGTTATTGCTGGCAGTTGCTCTATGGGTTAGAGCTCCAAGAAGGAAATGTTGGATTAAAGAATAAGTATAAATTTTTAATTTTAAGAAATGTTGTTGGATTTGTTTCCCAAAGCTGTTTAAAATTCCCATGTGTACCAGCAATAAATGAAAGCATCCTTCTGCCCACATCTTCACTAACAATGCATGATTTGGCTTTTTGCTTTTTGCCAGCCTGATGGGTATAAAGTGATAGCATCATTGTTTTACTTTTTGTTGTCCTGACTGGTTGTAATTGTTTAGTGACTTTTAGGTTGTTGGGCCATTTTTAGGTTCTTCAGAGCTGTTACTCAAGTAAGGATTTGTAATATTATTTTTTTAAATGCAGAGGGTATGTGTACACACACAAGAGAGTGAACGCAAAAGAGACAGAGAGAAAGCACCTCCCAACAGGGATCCTGGTCATGCCAAATCCCCCGTTCTCCAATTCACCATCCTTAGGGATCATGGGCACACATGTACATGCCTGGGTTATTTTTCAGGCCCTCAGGCTGGACTTGAACCCTGGTTGGCCACATGGGATCTGGCTTTTATTGTATAGTGCCTGACTACTATACTAAGGAGACCAGCTCAATGCAGGGACTGTTTTAAAAGGATTTTTACTTAGTAAAAAAAGCTTAAAAAATATTGCTAAAATACATTTTATGAAGTAGAAAAATAGGATTTATCACAGTCCCCACTATCCATCTGAGATATCTAACATAAACTAAAAGCACTAGAATGCCAGAAAATAGTCTTGAAATTAGTATTCAGTTTTGAAACATGTCTATTCTGAAGGCAAACTGTGGTTCTTTTTCCTCCTCATAAGGCATTATCTCTCTCCTAGTAGTTTACTTCTTACTGATGGACAATGTGTTTTGCTGTATACATTTAAGTAGGCTTAGGTATTAAATAGAAGCAGTTCCATTTATTTGAGTGTCATTCAAAATACTTGGGTTTTTTTTTTTTTTAAGAAGGAACAAAAATCAGT
>NW_006159643.1:1902455-1914649 GCF_000334495.1 Tupaia belangeri chinensis
TGTATTTTTAAGCTTCTAAGAAGATTTTATAAACAATGGAGCCCAGAGAACAAAAAAAAAAGCCATAAAATGACTTGACAGTGTCCTTTTAAGTGAACATATGTGAGTTTTATGCACCCATATGTGTTCACATATGCCCTACATATGCACAGCCAGCTGCTAGCCAGCCAGATTGTTCGATGTGTATGTTTACTGTAAAACAAGCCGAAAGTGTTTGGTCTCTTTGTTAGAGAAACAGCTCATAATTTCAAGTATACAAACGTCAGTTGTTTCTCATTTCTTTTTCTTCCAAGCCAAATGAGCTGTTGATGCTCAATTTGGCAGGATCCTAACTAAGGCTGACTCTAGGCCCGCCACAGAAACTCAGCCCTGAAAGTTAGGGAGATTTTTACAAGAATAAGGAGCTTTTTTTCTAATGGCTCCCCAAACCATAGGAAGTTTCCTTAGAGCCTCAGCCAGTTCTTTCTGATTCAATATCCCGAAGGATAACCACTAACATAGTTGGATATTAATGGAGGGAGGTGGGGTATGAAATGGGGATATCAAGTCCTCCTATCTCTGGTCAAATACTTTTTCAAACCCTCTGTTACATAGAAGACCCAGGGGTATAGAGATTTTATTTGTGATAACAATTTCAGCTATGAGTCCTCAGTGTTTCTTCTCGTCTTTCATTTTTTATGATTGTGCTCTGCAGCATAAAATGATGAAGTTTAAATGAATTTTCAATTGAAAATGAATTGGTCCTTTGGACCGATTATACATCTGCTTTCACAATCACAATATTAAACCCAGTTATCACCAGTGGTATTCTCTGCTGCCTGAATTGCAGGAAGAAAAACATGTACGGAAGGCAACCAGAGCAGAAAACAGATTGAGCTTTGGAGTGGGAGAGTCTATGTCCAGTCCTGGCTCCACCATTCCTTGTCCATGTGACCTTAGGTGAGCAGCTTCACACTTGCAACTTTCGTTTCTTCGTCAGCTAGATGGAACTAGTAATGCCAATTTCCTAAACTTGTGAAAATGAAAGGAGACAGATAACCATGTACAAACCAAGCAGGCCAGGTTAGAAGGTGGCCCAGAGATAAAATGCAGAGCTCTGTGCACATGACCCTCATGGGGAGGTTCCCAAGGTTCCCATCCTCAGACCTCCCTGAGTATTCCAAACACATGCGTGCTTGTGACCTGGGCCTGACTGAAGCTGAGGGTGGATTGCAGTGTCAAGACCCTGTCAGAGGTCCTGTGTCTGTCTCTTCCTCTACCTCATTTCTCTTGTTTAAGGATGAAATAAGTGGGACCAGCAGTTGGCATAATGGCTATGTAGCTGGACTCCCATGTAGTCAACCACAGTTCAAGTCCTGGACCTGGTGGCTTAAACTCATGCCAGGTGCGTGTGCATGCATGCCCAAGATCCTGAGAGGAAAATAGAGAAGAAGGGATTGCGGCATGCCCAGCCTCCCTGCAGGGTGATTTCTAGCTTTCTGTCTCTCTGTCTTTCTGGCGAGCACACATGCCCTATAGCAAAAAACCTCTCCAAAAAAATAAAGAAAGAGTATGAAATAAGTAAATAAAATTGAAAAAAAGGGAAATTATGAACAATTCTAGAGATATAGCACACAATTAAGTTTCCTTCCTCTCTCTATTCTTACTTTTTGCAAGAGAGAGACAAGAGAAACAGAAAGATTACCTGGTCAAGGACATAATCCAGAAGTTTCCAATGCCAATAATGGAAGAAGAGGGAGATGCTGAATTAAACAGAAAAAAAAAAGTATTTAAAAATGTTTCCTTTTTATTTCACTGACAAGTGAATAAGTATGTATATACATATGTAAGACTACATCCATAAATGTATACTCATTTACTCAGTGCCCATTATGTGTCTAGAACAGTGCCTGGCATACAATAAGTATCCATCAATATTTCTTAAATGAATGAACACCAAGTCCTTAAGGCACCACCATTTCTTCCTAAGTCCACGGTTTCCTGAGGTTTATTTGACAGAGATGATTCCGTATTTCCAAGGTGGATGTCATAATAGGAAATATAGGTATCTGTTGTCATAGGCTTATGTCGTTCCTGAAAAACAACTACAAGTATCCCGGCCACCCTCCAGGTGCCAGCACAGGGCTCCTTCTGCATGGAATCATCTCTCATGCCCTCTCTCCTTTATGCCATTCAGCCTTCCTAAAGCTGTCCAGCATTTCCTCACAATTTAAAAACAAAATTTGTATTGCTGCAGGTGTCCATGTGTTTGGGGCAGAAATGAGCCACTGATGACAATTGTAAAGAAAGAGGGAACAGCTGTTTGCATCTGGATATGGGGTAAAAGAAAGAGAACAGCTGCTCACAGCTGTGGCAGACAAGAAAGTGAGCAAGTGAGCAGCTGCTGGTAATTGGGAATCTAGCAGGCCTGGGATCACTGAAATCCAGAGGGAGCAGGCAGCACTCCACTCGCTGCCGCCCTGCACCCTGCTCTTCATTAGATGCTGCTTGTCTTTCATTAGAGACATGCCCATGAGAACCACACGAGGAATCCCTGCAGGAATACCCAGCCCACTTTGTCCATATCCCTTTGGAAAAGCAATTCAAGAGAGGGAAAATGGCATAGACTTTTCCTCCATGAAGTTCATACTTATTTTACAATAAAAAAGGAGTCTATGGTTGGCAAGAAGAAGAATATTAACCAGCAATAGATCTATCACAAGATTGGGCAAAAATAATTCTTCTTCCTACAAGAGGTTATAGTCATTTTAATGTTGAACACTAAAAATCTGTAACAACTTAAGTATATTTTAATTTGGAAAAATATTTTTTAAACCCCAGTCAGTGGTTTCTATGTATATTAATTCTATGAAAGTGTATACATACACATATTTCCCTCTATGCTATTTCTATGTTTAATTAAAACCAAAAAAAAAAAGAGGAAGGCAGGTTTTAACTATGCATCTAGTAACAAAATATGTTTGGTTTATTTTTATGCTTCATACTGGCTCTTCTAGTCAGATGGGATTAAATTCGAGTGACATGGAAATATGTCAGCTCGTTTCTCATTTTGCTCAATGCCAAAGAAAAGCATCTCACCACACTCCAGTTTATAAAATTCTAACTCTTTAGTCTCTGAAAAACACAGTGCAAGAAAAGAAAAAGAAACTATCTCCAATGTTCTTTATTGTTGAATTATATGCCATTAAATGATCTTGAATAAATGTTTTTAAAAATATTTTTAAATTACACAGTAAACTACCAGTATTTATAAAAATGATACTTTAGGATTTTTTTATTTTATTTTATATATTCAATCAGTATACATCACTTAGCTTATAAAGTGAATTTACACAACATGAATACACTTCATGCCAGTCCAGTTGAAGATACACTTATCATCAACAGATAATAATCCATTTCCGCGCCCATAAGTGTCATGCCTCGCTATTTTTCTCCTTAATGTCTCTCCTCATACTTTCAAAATGATCATTTTGATAGCAACAAAGTGCTTGTGACGAGTTCACAAAGATCATGTACACATGAAAAGCAAATGTCTACCAAAATTAACAAGGCAAGAAGATAGGTATAAGATTATAATGTGTAAGAAATTAAAAGAAATATTTTTCCTCTACTCCTGGATAGTTTGTACACACCTTCACATGCACATATCAGAGAGAGAAAAAGCACCCTGTTACAGGGCCTGTTCATGCCACAGTCCTTGTTCCTCCACCCTCCATTTTGTTGGGATTCTGGACATGCGCATGTGCCTGGTATGTTACTACAGGGTCTAGAATTGGAACCCGATTTCATCACATAGGATCCAGATTCCCCGGCACAACACTTAACCACTGTGCTACAGGGCTGACCCTGAAGCACAAAGTGTTTAATAAAAGTAATCAAACTAGGATAGCAAAGAGGACATTTTTAATTGTGTCTCTTTCGCTCTTTTTCTCTTTATGCTGATAAATTATAAAAGTAAAAGAAATAATTAATAAACTACTATGACAATTACTAATAAGTTCATGAAACTGCAAGCTCCATAAGGAGAGGGTCCTTCCTTGTTGTTAATCATCTTTTATAATCAATGCCTGCCACTTGCCTAGGCACCAACAAATATCTGTTAAATAAATAAGTAAATGAAATGAGTGAATTATCTGCATTTTAAAACTTCTATTCTGGGAGGAAAAAAAAAATTAAACCATTCCTACAGAAGTATGACTAAGCAAGGACCTAAGCTATGCAAAGGATCATTCAAAATATTCCTGCAGATGTACACTCACAGCATTTTAAAACGTGCTCTACCGTGATGAGATATTTGGTCCAACCAGCTCTAATGAACCCCTGAATTCTGAAAGGGAATGGAAGAGAAATTAGCCAATCTCCCAATCTAAAATATGATTCTAAGATTTGGGTCAGGAAAAGAAGGAAAAGGATTAATTGCCAAAGTACCACACTACCTGGCTTTTAACTTTCCAACCAGCGTAGCCCAAGACAACGTTCTCAGGTGTTCTGTGCTCTAAGTGAGTAATTTACCTTAAAGCAAAACCGTTTGGCATTTCTCTTCACACAGAGTTCCCCTCTCAGGTCCTGGCTTTGTTCTCTTGTCATAGCACAGGAAGCAAGAAATGGATGAGCTTTAAGCAAATTGGTAAGAATGTGAGAAGACGTTCACCCTTAACTTTACTGCCCCATATTCCTGTGACAGTAGATTTAAAGTTTAAAGACTTGCACTGAAACCAAAGGCTGCCTCTATCAGCCTTAGCTACTAAACTGTGGCCTGGGGAAATTGTGATATACTCATCATTAGAATACAAACATTTCATACAAAGTCTGTTTTCCAGATAGTCTGAAACTTCCCCAAGCCCTGCTTGTAAATAAAGTGTAAATGTTCCATGTTAATATAAAGTGCGCCCGCATTCTGAGCATGGAGTAACTTTAGACCCTGACAAACTTGTATATTATCCAAAATATGTTTGCCGATTTTTCCCTCTTGCCTGTAAAGTAACGTTAAAAGAAATGTCTTGCTCTATAAATATCACTGTCAAGTATTTAAGCGACTTGCACTTCATCATCATCATCACCAAGACCATAAAGTGCCCTCTCTGTCCATGGCCAGAAGTATAATGTACACAGAAAATTCAGCAGATACTTGAATCACACGCAGAGAAGATCCAGCCACTAGGTTTTCACCAGCCTTCACCAAAGGATCCATGTCACCCAGTTATTTCCAGATATAATGTTTATATTATAAATAAGATAGTTAACTTTATGCATCAACTTGACTGGGCCATGAAGAATCCAGATATTTAGTCAAGTATTACTCTTAGTGTCTCTGTAAAGGTATTTTGGGGTGTTATTTACACAAAAATCAATAGAGTGAGTAAAGTAGATTGGCCTCTGTAATGTGAGTTGGCCTCTCCAATCTGTTGAAGGCATGAATAAAACAGAAAGTTAACTCACCCTTCTACAAGAGAAAAATCTTCCTGCCTAAAGGCCTTTCAATTGGGCCATTGGCTTTTATCCTGCCTCTGGACTCAAGCTGAAACATAGGTCTTCCTGAGTCTCATACCAGCCTGCCTTTGAACTAGAACTACACTATATGCTCTCCTCTTTCTCAAGCCTTTAGACTGGAAGCGGAATAAATGTTTCAGTTTTCTCTGCTCTCCAGCTTGTTGATTCACCCAGCCCTCACAATTTTGTGAGGCAATATCCTATCTTTTTTTTTCTTTCTTTCTTTTTTGTTTGTTTGTTCTTAAGTGTACTTCCTTTTTTTAAATTTTTTAATTTCATTTTTTTATACATTCAGTTACCTTTTTTAGCTTACAAAGTGAATATTTCACTATGTGAACATTTCTCCCTAGTCCAGTTGGTTAAACTATAAAATATCTTCAACAGATAATACTACATTTCTTTGTCCCATTAATGCTTTGCCTCTTTTCTATATATAAAAAAACTTTGTACACAACATACACACATAATCTATGGGTTCTATTTCTCTGGAGACCCTTGACTAATACAAGAAGTAATTCCACAAATAAGATTTGATTCACTTAAGTCATCCAGTAAATTCTTTCGTAATTACTTTCGGTAGTGCCAGCGATGAGCCAGAAGTGGGCTCCAGATTCCAGGTAGTAGGACAAGGCAAGGTAGAATAGTATTTAAAAGTGTCCAGTGAGGACAGAGTTGATCCCCTATGGATTAGATATTGAGAGTGAATGGAATCTCCCCCACTTGAGTATCCCTTCAGATCCTTTAATTCAGAGTCATGTGATGAAGAGAAGAGAGCTTAGATTTCAGTGACAGACTAAAATAATTGTGTTCTGCCTTTGCTCATTGTGTGATGTTGGGAGGAGTATTTCTAAAGCTCATGTCCTCACTTGAACACCAAGCACAATAATGCCCACACAGAGAACTGTGAGAATTAAATTATACAACATGCAATTATTTCTAGTCCACAATTAACTCTTGATAAGTATATTCTCATTTCCTTTTCTCCCATACTAAACAATAAATTCTGGAGAGGCAGTGACTGTTTTAAGCATCTTTATATTCTCATAGATCTTTTCTAACTGTAGATCTTTACGAATATTTACTGGGACCAGCAGTTAGCATAATGGGTATGTCGTTGGACTCCCATGTAGTTGACCATGGTTCGAGTCCTGGGCCCGGTGGCTTAAAACTCACGCCAGGCACGTGTGTATGCTTGCCCAAGATCCCAAGAAGAGAATGGAGAAGGGATTGCAGTATGGTCATCCCCCCTGGGGGGGTGATTTCTCGCTTTCTGTCTCTCTGTCTCCCTCTGTCTGTTTGGTAAGCACACGTGCCCTATAGCAAAAAATCACTCCAAAAAAAAAAAAAAAAGAATATTTGCTAAGCAAATAAAATCAGTAAATTTAGAGTGATCTCTTTTATTCTTAGCACAGAATTAATGACAACTGCATCCATAAATGCAGTTTAGCACCATGCCTTCTAAAGGCATTTTGTACAATTATGAATTAATTCTGGATGTCTTTATTTCTTAGGCTTCAGTTCAACATTCAAGTGTATACAGGTTTAGTGCCTAGAAGAACAATCAGGAGTGGAGATGTGGAGCTGGGAGTCCTTCAGACCTAACTTAGAGAACCGAAGGCACCTGTGTAGAGCAAAAGGGCAATAAGCCTCAGGTAGCATCCCGAGAGGTAGTGACATTGATGGCAATTCCCCAAGGGAGCATGAAAGAAAAAGAAAAACCAACAACTATGGTGTCACAGAAGCCAGGCAACATAGAAGTTTCAGAGAGGGCGTGGCCATTAATACCAGTTGTTTCTGAGTTCAGTAAGATACATAATGAAGAAGTAAAGCTAGAGGTCATGGTTGATCCCTGCTGAAGTCACCTTTAACTGGTCTCTCGCCTTCAGTCTACCCTTCAATCCATCTTCATTGTCAGAATCATTTATTCTGAAATCCCCTTCTTAAACCCTTCTGTGCTTCTCCACTTCTCACAAAATCTTAACCCCATAGTAGGGCAGCCATAGCCTTCCAGACTTACCTCATCCTTAGACTTTCGGCTCCTCCTCCCTGTCACAAATCCATCTTCTACCAAACATTTGTATACACTTCACCTTCCCTCATTCTGTCACCTCCTCGTCTTTCTCAAGACTTGCCTGAATGTCAGTTCCTTGCACATCTGCACTGGCACCCGAGAGTTAAACCCCTCCCCTTCTGTACACGGCAGCAGCTTGCGCACGTGTCAGAGAAGCTTGCTTGGCTGCACGTGCTCAACTTCTACAAATGGAGGCAGCGGTCTTGCCACTGTCACAGATCTCACTCCACTAACGTAATTTTAGTTTACTTCTTTTTCTCTCTTAGATATAAATTTGTTATGAAGAAAGCCCTGGCAGGGTCAGCCTATAGTGTAGCAGAACTCACACTGAGTACAAGTGCGTGTTTGCTCAAGATCTTGGGAGGAGAGTGAAGGAGAAGGGATTGTGGCATGGCCTTTCCCCCTGAGGGGTGATTTCTCCGTCTCTCTCTCTCTCTCTCTCTCTCTCTCTCCCTTTCTCCCTCTCCCTTCTCTCTCAAAAAAAAAAACCTCTAAAAAAAAAAAAAAAAAGAAAAAGAAAAAAGCCCTGGCCTCTAAAAAAAAAAAGAAAGAAAAAAGCCCTGGCCTCTTTCACCTTTATCCCCAATTTTAATACAAGTTTCTATTAAATGTTTGTCTCCTTGTAGACTATTATGATGACAAATAAACCATCACAGGTAACAAATAGAGCTTTAAAATGGGCTAACACTATATGGGGTTTGCATAGCCACACATAACTTAAGTGAGGATCCTATCACAAAGATTTTATTTTTTGTCATAGTTTCACTAAAAATTAGCAGGCAATGTTTTATCGGTCTTTCAACTTTCCAATCATCTGGAGATTCTCATTCACAGTTATTCAGGACCAAGTTTCATTTTGCCCCACTTTCATCTCTTGCTGATCTCTCTCGCTTAGTAATTCGATTACTTGTAGTATTCCCAGGAGACATTGCAAGAACAGAGCAAGAAAATGCACACTAATTAATTATAGAAGCAGTCATCAACTCCTGGTTCTGTAAATAGCTTAAAATGTGATTTAATAATTATCTATGATTGCCGTCTGTAAATTCAGATAACTGGAAATTATACGTATCTAGAGAATGAAATAAAATGTTTTCCAAGATGTAACATTTAGCTGTTATTTTTTTAAAGGACAGAATTTCAAAAATCAGTTTTTTCTACTCATATCTAAAAACTTATCAATTGGGGACCAGAAGTTAGCGTAATGGCTATGTCGCTGGACTCCCACGTAGTCAACCATGGTTCGCATCTCAGACCCGGTGGCTTAAAACTCACGCCGGGCACTCCAAAAAAAAAAAAAACTCACGCCGGGCACATGTGCAAGTGTGCCCAAGATCCAGAGAGGAGAATGGAGGAGAAGGTATTGCGGCGTGGCCATCCCCCCTGAGGGATCATTTCTCACTTTCTGTCTCTCTATCTATCTCTCTGGCAAGCGCATGCACCCTATAACAAAAACCTCTCAAAAAAAAAAAAACTTATAAATTTACCTTCTAAAGTATGCTAGCCTTTTGAAGCATTTTTTCCCCACCTGCTCTATAGTTACCCAGGTTATATTTAAAGGTACACTGTAACCATTTTTATTGTTGCTTGTCTTACTATAAAATAAATTCTTATTTAATGGGACCAGCAGATGGTGTAATGATTATGTCACTGGAATCCCATAAAGTCGACCACGGTTCAAGTCCCAGACCTGGTGGCTTAAAGCTCACATTAGGCGTGTGTGCATGCATACCCAAAATTCCAAGAGGCAAATGGAGGAGAGGGGATTGTGGAGTAGCCATCCCCCCGTGGGGTGATTTCTCACTTTCTGTCTCTGTGTCTCTCCTTGTCTCTCCAGAAAGCACACATTCCCTATAGCCAAAATTTCTCTAAACAATAAAAAATTGTTTAACTATATTTATAGAGCATTAATATGCTGAAATTTTACACCAAGTGTTTAAAAACTTTTTTCTCAGAAAATTAAATCAAATGTTGAGATGTTTGCCCTGAATGTCAGTAAGTATTAAGTTAAACACATCATAAATTATACTCCATGAAATATGCAAGATGCAAATTTTAATTTATAGTAACTCATACAATTTCAGAGTGATACATTTTCACAATAACATCATCTTAATTTTACTGAAACAAAACTAATTTATAGATCAAAAGCTAATCCAGTTTAACTAAACTGTGCAAAGAAAATACAACATCTTTTCCTTTTTATCCCTATAAACAGAATTGTTTCTAGGTTAAAAGTCTCTACCTGGTAAGTACTCAATCTTTGAAACGTCTTCCCTCTCCCTTTTCTACTAAATATGTCATATGGTGTCCATGGGCACTGATGTGGCCTCACAGAGGCGAGGGTAATAGACATCTTGGATCCCATTCATCTCCTTAGTTCCGGCTGGTTCTTGCTGGGGGACTGCTGTCCAGCTCCTGAAATGGTATCTACTAAAGTGAACCTGGACCTTTCTGTCTTTGGGGGCACTAGGGGGCTTTCATTGCTGAATCAGTCACCCTAATCTTGAACTCTTTTGGATCCCCCATTGTGCACTTTCTCTGATCTCCAAGCCTTCATGTAATCTAGCCCTTGCCCAGCCTGCACCAAAACGCTGACTCCCTGCCATCCTTGAACATGCCTGGAATGCTCTTGTCTCTCCTTCGTAATGCTGTTCCCTTTGTCTGGAAGTTGTTCCTTGCTCCCATGCTGTCTTGGAATCTTTGCTTCAGTGGCACTTTCCCGGAACATCTTATTTAATTTAAATACCAGGACTCTCACCCTCCCTTCTTTGTCGTTGTTTATTTTAATTCCATGTCATATATCAGCATTCAATATAACCTATGCCTTGCTTGTTTTGTTTATTTTCTGTCTCTCTCCTTGAGCGTGGGACTTACTGTAGAGATTAGGGTTCAGAAATAGTGCAGAAGACTCTGAATTCATGTGATATTTGTGCCATGACCTAGGAATTTAACGAGGTGTATCAATGCCTAAAATAAGGTTGAGCGATGTCTGATACAGTAAATAGGATTTGGGGTGGATGGAGTCAGCAACAGCCCCTACCCCTTGTCTTTATGTCCTCTGCCTTCTAAATTTCTAGATTTGGCTCTTCAGTCTCTCTAGCTTTCATTTTTACACTCCAAAGGTACTCACGATTGACAAAGTGACTCATTTTTCTTGGTCACATGTATTGAGTCCCTACTGATTTTTTTTGTATTAGTGAAAGCAACCCGAGCTGATGTAACAAAAATATTTCAATCACGTAGGAGCTGATTTCTCACTGAGACTATCAATCTAACATGAAGTACCCAGGTGTCAGATGATCTTTTTCATGGATAGTTTTAAGGACCCAGGTAGCATCCATCTTACAGCCTCATCATGCCTGTCAATTGCTCAACATCCAGGTGACAGGGAAAAGAGTAAGTGGAATAGACCTAATAAATGCCTAGCCACCTTGTCAGCACATAGTACTTCTGCTCTTGTGTCACTGGTCAAAACTAGACCACAGCATAACTAGAATAAATAAATAAATAAATAAATAAATAAATAAATAAATAAATAAATAAATAAATAAAACTGTGGAGAACATGGTCCCTACCTGGACTACTTTTTCCCTGACCACCCTTTAGCATCATTTCTTTCTACTGCCCAGTAATATTCCACATTTTGTTTATCCACTTATCAGACGACTCTTGAACTGGTCATATTTTTTTTTTTTTGCTATTATGAAAATGCTGCTAGGAATATTTGTAAACTGGTGGTGCATCATTCCGAAATTCTACCAACTGTGTATGAGGATTTCAATTTCTCTATATTCTCTCCAGTATGTTATTATCTTTTTTATTATAGCGGAACTTGAATTGTGAAGAATGACTATTTCTGGCAACTTTTAGGCTTAGAATTATGTTCAATTCCTTTAAAAAAAATAAAAATTAGAGAAGGAACAGTAAACCTAAAAAACAATGTAAAGGATGAAGTCTGTCTTTGTGATTCTTTGTCCTAGATACTAGTCTATATCTGGCCTAATCCGCCATCTGGATACCTTGGTTTTACTCCATGAACCTTTTTACCTCATGACTTCCCCCACACACACATTCCGTAACAAATTGTTGGGTGCAGGAAGTCTTGAGTCTTGGTTTGTTTAGACCCAACCATTTGACCTAATGGACATTCTGACCTGAGAATCTCTGTTTAACTATAGAAATTTTTACCTTAGAATCATATTTTCATGTTTAAACATTCATTAAAAAAGTATTTTAGGGCTAATATATATTAAGCTACTTTCATTCTTTTTTATTTCTAGGCATTAGGACATTTCTGTTGTTTTTCATTTTGATTTTTAATTTACTGACATTTTTTTCCTTGGAATTATTTTCCACATGAGGTTTAAATGAAAATGTCATTCAATGTGGGAATGTTGTTGTTGTTGTTGCGCATGTCAAATTTTTACTGATTATAGTCCCTGCAAGTAGGAATTTTCTTTTATGGGCATTACTTGTACCAAATACAATTGTCCTGGGTCAAATTATTCATACTAAACTTAGTTTTTAAAAACTTGGATTCCCCTGTCAATTTTTAGGCGGCAATAAATTTTAACATGTGTCATTTTAGCTGTTGGCAGTTTTATTTAGTGTTGATTACTTCTGCCAA
>NW_006159643.1:1916139-1933145 GCF_000334495.1 Tupaia belangeri chinensis
AAAAACCTCTAAAAAAAAAAAAAAAAAGAAAAAGAAAAAAGCCCTGGCCTCTAAAAAAAAAAAGAAAGAAAAAAGCCCTGGCCTCTTTCACCTTTATCCCCAATTTTAATACAAGTTTCTATTAAATGTTTGTCTCCTTGTAGACTATTATGATGACAAATAAACCATCACAGGTAACAAATAGAGCTTTAAAATGGGCTAACACTATATGGGGTTTGCATAGCCACACATAACTTAAGTGAGGATCCTATCACAAAGATTTTATTTTTTGTCATAGTTTCACTAAAAATTAGCAGGCAATGTTTTATCGGTCTTTCAACTTTCCAATCATCTGGAGATTCTCATTCACAGTTATTCAGGACCAAGTTTCATTTTGCCCCACTTTCATCTCTTGCTGATCTCTCTCGCTTAGTAATTCGATTACTTGTAGTATTCCCAGGAGACATTGCAAGAACAGAGCAAGAAAATGCACACTAATTAATTATAGAAGCAGTCATCAACTCCTGGTTCTGTAAATAGCTTAAAATGTGATTTAATAATTATCTATGATTGCCGTCTGTAAATTCAGATAACTGGAAATTATACGTATCTAGAGAATGAAATAAAATGTTTTCCAAGATGTAACATTTAGCTGTTATTTTTTTAAAGGACAGAATTTCAAAAATCAGTTTTTTCTACTCATATCTAAAAACTTATCAATTGGGGACCAGAAGTTAGCGTAATGGCTATGTCGCTGGACTCCCACGTAGTCAACCATGGTTCGCATCTCAGACCCGGTGGCTTAAAACTCACGCCGCGCACTCCAAAAAAAAAAAAAAACTCACGCCGGGCACATGTGCAAGTGTGCCCAAGATCCAGAGAGGAGAATGGAGGAGAAGGTATTGCGGCGTGGCCATCCCCCCTGAGGGATCATTTCTCACTTTCTGTCTCTCTATCTATCTCTCTGGCAAGCGCATGCACCCTATAACAAAAACCTCTCAAAAAAAAAAAAACTTATAAATTTACCTTCTAAAGTATGCTAGCCTTTTGAAGCATTTTTTCCCCACCTGCTCTATAGTTACCCAGGTTATATTTAAAGGTACACTGTAACCATTTTTATTGTTGCTTGTCTTACTATAAAATAAATTCTTATTTAATGGGACCAGCAGATGGTGTAATGATTATGTCACTGGAATCCCATAAAGTCGACCACGGTTCAAGTCCCAGACCTGGTGGCTTAAAGCTCACATTAGGCGTGTGTGCATGCATACCCAAAATTCCAAGAGGCAAATGGAGGAGAGGGGATTGTGGAGTAGCCATCCCCCCGTGGGGTGATTTCTCACTTTCTGTCTCTGTGTCTCTCCTTGTCTCTCCAGAAAGCACACATTCCCTATAGCCAAAATTTCTCTAAACAATAAAAAATTGTTTAACTATATTTATAGAGCATTAATATGCTGAAATTTTACACCAAGTGTTTAAAAACTTTTTTCTCAGAAAATTAAATCAAATGTTGAGATGTTTGCCCTGAATGTCAGTAAGTATTAAGTTAAACACATCATAAATTATACTCCATGAAATATGCAAGATGCAAATTTTAATTTATAGTAACTCATACAATTTCAGAGTGATACATTTTCACAATAACATCATCTTAATTTTACTGAAACAAAACTAATTTATAGATCAAAAGCTAATCCAGTTTAACTAAACTGTGCAAAGAAAATACAACATCTTTTCCTTTTTATCCCTATAAACAGAATTGTTTCTAGGTTAAAAGTCTCTACCTGGTAAGTACTCAATCTTTGAAACGTCTTCCCTCTCCCTTTTCTACTAAATATGTCATATGGTGTCCATGGGCACTGATGTGGCCTCACAGAGGCGAGGGTAATAGACATCTTGGATCCCATTCATCTCCTTAGTTCCGGCTGGTTCTTGCTGGGGGACTGCTGTCCAGCTCCTGAAATGGTATCTACTAAAGTGAACCTGGACCTTTCTGTCTTTGGGGGCACTAGGGGGCTTTCATTGCTGAATCAGTCACCCTAATCTTGAACTCTTTTGGATCCCCCATTGTGCACTTTCTCTGATCTCCAAGCCTTCATGTAATCTAGCCCTTGCCCAGCCTGCACCAAAACGCTGACTCCCTGCCATCCTTGAACATGCCTGGAATGCTCTTGTCTCTCCTTCGTAATGCTGTTCCCTTTGTCTGGAAGTTGTTCCTTGCTCCCATGCTGTCTTGGAATCTTTGCTTCAGTGGCACTTTCCCGGAACATCTTATTTAATTTAAATACCAGGACTCTCACCCTCCCTTCTTTGTCGTTGTTTATTTTAATTCCATGTCATATATCAGCATTCAATATAACCTATGCCTTGCTTGTTTTGTTTATTTTCTGTCTCTCTCCTTGAGCGTGGGACTTACTGTAGAGATTAGGGTTCAGAAATAGTGCAGAAGACTCTGAATTCATGTGATATTTGTGCCATGACCTAGGAATTTAACGAGGTGTATCAATGCCTAAAATAAGGTTGAGCGATGTCTGATACAGTAAATAGGATTTGGGGTGGATGGAGTCAGCAACAGCCCCTACCCCTTGTCTTTATGTCCTCTGCCTTCTAAATTTCTAGATTTGGCTCTTCAGTCTCTCTAGCTTTCATTTTTACACTCCAAAGGTACTCACGATTGACAAAGTGACTCATTTTTCTTGGTCACATGTATTGAGTCCCTACTGATTTTTTTTGTATTAGTGAAAGCAACCCGAGCTGATGTAACAAAAATATTTCAATCACGTAGGAGCTGATTTCTCACTGAGACTATCAATCTAACATGAAGTACCCAGGTGTCAGATGATCTTTTTCATGGATAGTTTTAAGGACCCAGGTAGCATCCATCTTACAGCCTCATCATGCCTGTCAATTGCTCAACATCCAGGTGACAGGGAAAAGAGTAAGTGGAATAGACCTAATAAATGCCTAGCCACCTTGTCAGCACATAGTACTTCTGCTCTTGTGTCACTGGTCAAAACTAGACCACAGCATAACTAGAATAAATAAATAAATAAATAAATAAATAAATAAATAAATAAATAAAACTGTGGAGAACATGGTCCCTACCTGGACTACTTTTTCCCTGACCACCCTTTAGCATCATTTCTTTCTACTGCCCAGTAATATTCCACATTTTGTTTATCCACTTATCAGACGACTCTTGAACTGGTCATATTTTTTTTTTTTTGCTATTATGAAAATGCTGCTAGGAATATTTGTAAACTGGTGGTGCATCATTCCGAAATTCTACCAACTGTGTATGAGGATTTCAATTTCTCTATATTCTCTCCAGTATGTTATTATCTGTCTTTTTTATTATAGCGGAACTTGAATTGTGAAGAATGACTATTTCTGGCAACTTTTAGGCTTAGAATTATGTTCAATTCCTTTAAAAAAAAATAAAAACTAGAGAAGGAACAGTAAACCTAAAAAACAATGTAAAGGATGAAGTCTGTCTTTGTGATTCTTTGTCCTAGATACTAGTCTATATCTGGCCTAATCCGCCATCTGGATACCTTGGTTTTACTCCATGAACCTTTTTACCTCATGACTTCCCCCACACACACATTCCGTAACAAATTGTTGGGTGCAGGAAGTCTTGAGTCTTGGTTTGTTTAGACCCAACCATTTGACCTAATGGACATTCTGACCTGAGAATCTCTGTTTAACTATAGAAATTTTTACCTTAGAATCATATTTTCATGTTTAAACATTCATTAAAAAAGTATTTTAGGGCTAATATATATTAAGCTACTTTCATTCTTTTTTATTTCTAGGCATTAGGACATTTCTGTTGTTTTTCATTTTGATTTTTAATTTACTGACATTTTTTTCCTTGGAATTATTTTCCACATGAGGTTTAAATGAAAATGTCATTCAATGTGGGAATGTTGTTGTTGTTGTTGCGCATGTCAAATTTTTACTGATTATAGTTCCTGCAAGTAGGAATTTTCTTTTATGGGCATTACTTGTACCAAATACAATTGTCCTGGGTCAAATTATTCATACTAAACTTAGTTTTTAAAAACTTGGATTCCCCTGTCAATTTTTAGGCGGCAATAAATTTTAACATGTGTCATTTTAGCTGTTGGCAGTTTTATTTAGTGTTGATTACTTCTGCCAAGCCTAATTTTGCCTTACTCAATATTTGCATATTTCAATGTGAGCATCAACACATAGTTCTTCAGTCGGATTTCCATCGCTAATGAATTTTACCATGTGATGTTTTAACTGTTTTCTTTTATGTTGATCATTCCTACCAATAATATTTAGCATGAATTGGATAAAGAATAAGAGAGTTGGGTTTTTTTTTTTCTTTTTTAGCTAATTCTTGAGAAAACTGAGCGGTTTCCCTCAGCTATGTCAAGGTTATTCTGCTGTCTGGAATTTCTCTGTATTGACTATGTAATTCTTCAACATATTTCCAATCAAGTTGTGTATTCTGAACTAACCATCCAAGCTGAGGGCCAAACGAAGAACGAATGGTGGGATCAGAATATCCTTGGGGTCAACTGTTCCTTGATCAAGATAGTGTAGGTATTAAAATAGTACAGTGCCACCAAAACTCATCTGGTCAATATGTTCTGTACCTAACCAATCATTGGAATCAGCTGGGAAACTTCTTCTATTTTTTTTTATTTAAAAATTAACATTCTCTCTAATTGCCAGAGGATGAGTGTACTCACCAGAAAGAAAGAGAACATCCCTCCATGGGATACGGTCACGTCACGATCCTTTTTTCCACCATTTCTTCATCCTGTCAGGATTTGGGGCAGGCATACATATGCACTTGGTGTGTTTCTCAAGTCACCAGGGCCAAGATTCAAGCCACCATCAATCATACAGAACCCAGTTCCTGATGCACGATCTTAACCATTGTGCTATGGGACCAGTCCAAGAACTTCTTTTAAACTTTTTAAACATATATATTCCTAACCTACCTCTTTCTATATCTGTCTGTCCTTGACCATCAAACTCTCACTTCACAGGTCTAAAATAGACACTCAACAGAGGTAATTTTTTTTAAGTTTCTCTAGTGATTCTGATGTCTCTCCATGAAAGTTCAGAAGCCATTATCAGGGTGAGATTTTTCCACATGAATCATGCGACTAAATCATCAGGTCACCTGATGTAGTAGGTATTAAACTCAGTCTACAACTCAGGAGGAGAAAAAAATAGAACTTTGTTTTCTGCAATCCAACTTATTTTTGAAAAATAGAAGGAAACATCTTAGAGAAGCCACCATAGAGAGGAAATGAAGTTCAACCAAAGGTTTTCCTTCTTTTGCCCCAGGATGCCTGTGAAGTATGGAACAGAGAAGTGGTTTTGGCGCCAAGGCATTTTAAGTGGAGTGCTGCTATGTCACCTGCAGAGGCAGACCCCCACCCAAAATATGCTTTGGTTGTCAATACCGTTAACACCACACCCTTGCCAAAAGAGTATGAAGAGGTTTGTTACATTCTCAAGATGTCTAGGTAGAGCAGTGGAGGCCTCTCAAGCAAGTCTGGAAAGAGAGAACAAGAAAAGAGACTGGCCTGTGTTTTTATTGGGGTTAGAGTGTGGGGCCAGAGGTAAGCGTTTCTGGGGGCAAGAACTAGTCATTTGGCTTTCCTATCAGCTTGTCCAGAGGTAAACAAGGAAGAGGGAGAATTGAGGCTTAAAATCTGTGAGCAGTTGAATATCAAAACGTGGTTGAGTCAACCTCTTCATTACAAGGGCATTTGTCCTTAATTTCGTTGATTCACACAGAAATCCTCTGATGCAACCAGCATCTTGTCTGATCCTTGGTCTTTAGTAATTATTATTACACTTATATTTGTGAATTAAAATACAAGATCCCAAGGACTATTGTGTTTTATATGTATACTCATATTTCAATTAATACTGACTACAAGTTCTAAGACAGATACTACTTTTATACCACCCTATAGATGAAGAAAGTGAGGCACAGAGGTAAATGCATTTGCCCCCATCTGGTCCGAGACAGTCAACACTCCAACTAGGGCTGGTTCTGGTTTATATGCTTGAACCTCTTCAGTACACCTCTCTCTCCTTTCCTCCTGGTCCTTCTCATCCCACGTCTTGCTATAACTGAGCTACTTTGGCCAAAGGAAGTTCTATGAAATTGTCACTACCTCTGGGCTTGCCACTTCTATGGAACTCTCCTACTGGAAGCAGAGCTTAGAGTCCCATTATCCAGAAATGGATCAGACAGAATCTTGGCAAAAGCAAATGGCACTTTCAAATTGCATAATTTAAGGAGATTTCATAAAAGAACTGTTTAGAAAAATGGAGCCAAAGTTTAGTAAAACCAACAAGGGATATGACAGAGAGCCATTACCACCCTACATCCCAACATGGATGGATGAGGGGAGGAAATAGTTATAGAAACCAAAAAAAAAAGAAAGAAAAAAAATGAATTTAATGAAGAAGGGCATCTCAAAGGAACTTTGGCCTTTACTTTATGGAAAGGCTAAGGAATAAATATTCTGATTTTACTTTCTTCCGGCTCTCTGGGTCTCTCGCCATTGCCTTTTACTGACCAAACCCAATGGACAATGAAGGGAAAAGGAATTGTTGATACAGACTATATAGGTCAGCCCCCTGGGGCACCAGCAAGATGAAGGACGGGAATGGATCTGGAGTAAAATGGAAAACATCCACCATAGTTTACCAATATTCATGCTTTTATTTTTCTTCCTCCCTCTCCTCTCTTCTTTCTGCATCTTGGCTATAGACAAGCACATGGGTGTGTACACACAAACACACACACACACACACACACACACACACACACGGACAGGAAGCTGGCAGGTTTAGAGTGTAAGTATCCTCACCACATGCTTACACTCTCTCTTTTTCTGTCTCCTCCACCCCTCTCTTGTCCATTTTTTAAAAACCCACTCAACTACAAATAATAGAGTATTTGCCATGTAGTGCTTTAAGCACACACAAAAAAGGTTTATTTGACTCATAACTATTTTTGTGGCCCAAGACCATTTAGGGATCCAAGCAAACTCTTTCTATCTTCCAGCTCTACCATCCTTATCATTTTTGTCTTTCATTCTGTGCCCCCTATCTCATGGTTACAAGATGGCTGCTCCTCTTCAAACCATCATATCTGTATATCTGTGTAATAGTCAGGAAAAAAAAGATAAATGGAAAGAAAATAAAAGAAAAGACTCTCTTTTAGAAAAACAAAAAGCTTTTCCAGAAATGTATCACTTATAGCTCATTGGCTAGATTGTGTCAAATAGTTGCCTAAGTCTAAAATCATATCCACCCAGCAAGTACCTTTAGCAAGGAGAAATGGAATTCTTTTCAAAAGAATGAAAGAAATATGAAGGGTATTTGAAAAGATCATGGAAAATGTGTATTATGAAAAGCCTAAGCTTGGATTTCAAAATTGCTTTGCACCAAAATAAAATCTTACTTTAATTTCATTTTTTTACAAACCTTTCTTTTTTTATTATGTGAGGGCATGTGCGCTTGCCAGAAAAAGAGAAAGCATTCTTCAATGGGGTGTGGTCACACTGCAATATTTTTCCTTCATTTCTCCATCCTGTCAGGATTTGAGGCACATATGCACAAGTATGCAGCATGTTTTTCAAGCCATCAGGGCAGGAATTCAAGCCATGGTCAGCCATTTGGGATCTAGCTCCTTATACATAGGGTTTAACCACTAGGCCATCTGGCCAGTCCTTCATGAACTTTTTGAAGTCTCCTCATAGATATTGCCTATGTGACTATCAGTGCCTGTCAGATTTACTATTCTGATCCAGAATCCTGCTCCCATAACTACTTAGGCCTTTGGAACTGAAATCTAGAAACATACTTAGAGACTCTATGATATACAAACACATGATAGTTAAACACACGACTGCTCAGCTAGTCCACATTTGTCAAACTTTCTCCCAGTTCAGTGGAAGTTTTACCATCTTCTAAGCAATGGATTGAATGCATAAGTAATGTATGCCCTTTGGGTCCGGGCCTTAAGAAACTGGACATGAGGCCAGCAGGTGATGTAGTGGTTGAGGCTCCCACATGACTGACTGAGGTTCAAGTCCTGGGCCCAGCCACTAGAAACATACCAGGCATACATGTGTGCATGTCCAAAACCTCAAGAAGATAATGGAAGATGAGGGATTGTGTCGTGGCCATTTCCCCTGGAGATTATTTCTCATTTTCTCTCTCTGTTTCTCTCTGTCTCCCCAGCTAGCACATTCACCCTATGGCAAAAATCTCTTTAAAAAAGAAAGAAGAAAGAGAAAGAAAGAAGAAGAAATAAAGAAAAAGGAAAAAGGAAGAAAGAAAAAAGGAAGTAAGGGAAAGAAAAAAGGAAGAAAGGGGAAGAAAGAAGAAAAAAAGGAAAGAAAGAAAAGGAAAAAAGAAGAAAGAAGGAAGAGGAAAAAGAAAAAAAGAAAGAAGAAATAAACAAAAAAGAAAAAAAGAAAGAAAGAAAAAAGAGAAAAAGGAAGGAAAAAGGGAAGAAAGAAGAAAAAGAAA
This sequence comes from Tupaia belangeri chinensis, assembly GCF_000334495.1. Classification (NCBI taxonomy): domain Eukaryota; kingdom Metazoa; phylum Chordata; class Mammalia; order Scandentia; family Tupaiidae; genus Tupaia; species Tupaia belangeri. Next base: position 1,924,663 of record NW_006159643.1, read on the forward strand.
GGAAAGAAAGAAAAGTAAAAAAGAAACAAAGAAGGAAGAGAAAGAAAGAGAAGAAAGAAAGAAAAAGAAAGGAAGGAAGGAGAGAGAAAGAGAGCGAAACTGGTCATGTGCTCCTGTACACCTTCTTCCCCTTCTTACAGGCTACAAGCTAGTTCCTATGACCAATTTCTGCTATGCCCTAAGGAATAATGGACCAACAAACTGGCCCATCCCTAAACGTCCTCATGCATCAGCGACATGGCCAAACCTCAACTGCTAAACTCAAGACTTTATGAGAAAAAGATAAGAACTTCTTTCTTTTAAAGTCTGCAGCTTTTTAGAGTCTCTCTGTAACATTCTTCATCCTACTTAGTAAGCTTCTGTGTCAAATATGGTTCTCTAAGGTTGTAACTGCCTTATGCAAAGCCATTCCAGGGTTTGTTTATGCTATTTTCCCTGTGCGCCACAAAGTCAGTGGTTGCATTCTTGCCTATATCTGTTTTACATTACCCCTTTTCCCAGGATTTTCTCCTTTCTCCATGCACTGGTTCCCACCTCTATCCATGGAGTTCAGACAGAAATAGAGAAATTGTTCTTATGGATCAGCACCATTGTTTAAGGATCCTAAACTTCATCAAGAAGGATGAAGACGAACAATTAGGAGGTAAAGTCCTGTGCAAGACAGAGACAGGAATGGCTGAATGGGACTGAGTCTTGTTATTTAACTAAATCTTGACTTGATTTATATATATATATATATTACACTCTCTCTTTTTCTGTCTCCTCCACCCCTCTCTTGTCCATTTTTTAAAAACCCACTCAACTACAAATAATAGAGTATTTGCCATGTAGTGCTTTAAGCACACACAAAAAAGGTTTATTTGACTCATAACTATTTTTGTGGCCCAAGACCATTTAGGGATCCAAGCAAACTCTTTCTATCTTCCAGCTCTACCATCCTTATCATTTTTGTCTTTCATTCTGTGCCCCCTATCTCATGGTTACAAGATGGCTGCTCCTCTTCAAACCATCATATCTGTATATCTGTGTAATAGTCAGGAAAAAAAAGATAAATGGAAAGAAAATAAAAGAAAAGACTCTCTTTTAGAAAAACAAAAAGCTTTTCCAGAAATGTATCACTTATAGCTCATTGGCTAGATTGTGTCAAATAGTTGCCTAAGTCTAAAATCATATCCACCCAGCAAGTACCTTTAGCAAGGAGAAATGGAATTCTTTTCAAAAGAATGAAAGAAATATGAAGGGTATTTGAAAAGATCATGGAAAATGTGTATTATGAAAAGCCTAAGCTTGGATTTCAAAATTGCTTTGCACCAAAATAAAATCTTACTTTAATTTCATTTTTTTACAAACCTTTCTTTTTTTATTATGTGAGGGCATGTGCGCTTGCCAGAAAAAGAGAAAGCATTCTTCAATGGGGTGTGGTCACACTGCAATATTTTTCCTTCATTTCTCCATCCTGTCAGGATTTGAGGCACATATGCACAAGTATGCAGCATGTTTTTCAAGCCATCAGGGCAGGAATTCAAGCCATGGTCAGCCATTTGGGATCTAGTTCCTTATACATAGGGTTTAACCACTAGGCCATCTGGCCAGTCCTTCATGAACTTTTTGAAGTCTCCTCATAGATATTGCCTATGTGCCTATCAGTGAGTGTTTCTGATCCAGAATCCTGCTCCCATAACTACTTAGGCCTTTGGAACTGAAATCTAGAAACATACTTAGAGACTCTATGATATACAAACACATGATAGTTAAACACACGACTGCTCAGCTAGTCCACATTTGTCAAACTTTCTCCCAGTTCAGTGGAAGTTTTACCATCTTCTAAGCAATGGATTGAATGCATAAGTAATGTATGCCCTTTGGGTCCGGGCCTTAAGAAACTGGACATGAGGCCAGCAGGTGATGTAGTGGTTGAGGCTCCCACATGACTGACTGAGGTTCAAGTCCTGGGCCCAGCCACTAGAAACATACCAGGCATACATGTGTGCATGTCCAAAACCTCAAGAAGATAATGGAAGATGAGGGATTGTGTCGTGGCCATTTCCCCTGGAGATTATTTCTCATTTTCTCTCTCTGTTTCTCTCTGTCTCCCCAGCTAGCACATTCACCCTATGGCAAAAATCTCTTTAAAAAAGAAAGAAGAAAGAGAAAGAAAGAAGAAGAAATAAAGAAAAAGGAAAAAGGAAGAAAGAAAAAAGGAAGTAAGGGAAAGAAAAAAGGAAGAAAGGGGAAGAAAGAAGAAAAAAAGGAAAGAAAGAAAAGGAAAAAAGAAGAAAGAAGGAAGAGGAAAAAGAAAAAAAGAAAGAAGAAATAAACAAAAAAGAAAAAAAGAAAGAAAGAAAAAAGAGAAAAAGGAAGGAAAAAGGGAAGAAAGAAGAAAAAGAAAGGAAAGAAAGAAAAGTAAAAAAGAAACAAAGAAGGAAGAGAAAGAAAGAGAAGAAAGAAAGAAAAAGAAAGGAAGGAAGGAGAGAGAAAGAGAGCGAAACTGGTCACGTGCTCCTGTACACCTTCTTCCCCTTCTTACAGGCTACAAGCTAGTTCCTATGACCAATTTCTGCTATGCCCTAAGGAATAATGGACCAACAAACTGGCCCATCCCTAAACGTCCTCATGCATCAGCGACATGGCCAAACCTCAACTGCTAAACTCAAGACTTTATGAGAAAAAGATAAGAACTTCTTTCTTTTAAAGTCTGCAGCTTTTTAGAGTCTCTCTGTAACATTCTTCATCCTACTTAGTAAGCTTCTGTGTCAAATATGGTTCTCTAAGGTTGTAACTGCCTTATGCAAAGCCATTCCAGGGTTTGTTTATGCTATTTTCCCTGTGCGCCACAAAGTCAGTGGTTGCATTCTTGCCTATATCTGTTTTACATTACCCCTTTTCCCAGGATTTTCTCCTTTCTCCATGCACTGGTTCCCACCTCTATCCATGGAATTCAGACAGAAATAGAGAAATTGTTCTTATGGATCAGCACCATTGTTTAAGGATCCTAAACTTCATCAAGAAGGATGAAGACGAACAATTAGGAGGTAAAGTCCTGTGCAAGACAGAGACAGGAATGGCTGAATGGGACTGAGTCTTGTTATTTAACTAAATCTTGATTTTATTTATATATATATATATATCTTGAGATTAAGGTTTTAGATGAAAGTTACCCACCATCTAGCAGCCTATTGCTTGGTCTGAAGATTTTTGGGAAAGCTGCCACCTTCATAATATCATCTTCTGGAGAACTCCCAGGGTTCTCAGTTTAGATCTCCTATTGATATACAGGTCCTGGAAATAATATATGATACCTTTTTAACTGTGTGTATATATATATATATATTTGTATACACACACACACATATGTATGTATTAACCTTAGGGGCTCTCAGGCTCTCATATCATTCAGATTTTACTCTTGACCATAAACAGTGTGTGTGTGGGTGTGTGTGTGTGTGTGGGTGTGTGTGTGTGTGTATAAAATCTTTATTTCTTGTCCTCCTGGTGAATTTTGCCTTTTTAATTGTGTCTTATTCATTTAACAAGTGAGTGACTGCAGGTGCATTCAAAATTTTAGAAGGAATATAGAGAACGACTGTGGAGGCTAATATTTACAGAAGAATAATCAGAATGCCTTGAATAATACCTCTTAGCCAAAACCTTGCCTCATCTACAATTATCCTAGAAAATATCTTCACCCTGAGCCTACAGAGAAAGGATGTTTGACATCAATAGGTGCATGTAATACTTTTTTATCCTCCTCATTTACCCATAAGGACAAAATTAAGGTAAGAAACTTAAAGAGTCTTAATTTTGGCTGTGAAAAAGGAGAAACAGACCAAAAGGATATGGTACTTAATGACTCAGGGTCATCGCTTCCTTGAGATGAAGGTCTTAGATGAAAGTTACCCACATCTAGCAGCCTATTGCTTGGTCCAAAGATTTTTGGGAAAGCTGCCACCTTCATAATGTCATCTTCTGGAGAACTCCCAGGGTTCTCAGTTTTAGATGTCCTCTTGATGTAGAGATCCTGGAAATAGTGTATGATATCTTTTTAACTGGAAAACATGGATGCAGGTGTTGATTCCTTATATATTTACTGCAGTGTTTGTGGTTAACAATAACTAATACAGCTTTTTCCAATGAGAATAGTCTTATGTTGGTATCATTTCCTGTAAATCAAGACTTACAGCTGAAGGTCTTGGAGGAATTTCTGTGATTTATTATTGGGAAAAGCAGACTGGGCCTATTAATTGCAAACTTGTGCCCACTGCATTAATCCCATACAATAGTTTGCCACATTAAGCTGGAAAATAGCAGTTAAGTATTGGGGCAAGATCCTTAGAGGTTTTGGACATCTAGTGACCAATTCATATGGGGACAGTCTATGAGTTCCTGTTAGAGTGAACCTAAAGGTCATGCAAACTAAGAGCAAAACCATTGGCCATGGCAATTAAAGTAACTCTGAAAGTTTTAAAAGTTTCCGTTGGTATTTATATCACTAAACTAATGGGTGGGTATTGCCAAATGGAAAACATAGTCTAAAATTTTCTTTCCTACTATCAAAGCAGTTGCTTTTGCAAAATAAAAGGCTTCTAGCCAACTAGAAAACATAAACAGAATAGTGAGGGATTTTCATAATCATATAAGGTGAGTAATTAAATTAATCCCATTTGTAGATGTATGTTCAAAAGAGCCTAAACGTTTTGACTGTCCATGTCCCAGCTTTATCATTTTTCCAAAATGGTGAATTTGACAGATAGAAACTATACCAGAGATATCCTTGGCAATCCTGTTTAAGTGTCCCCACCAATGCTTACAGATGGCTGCAAATGTTCCTTTCTGCTGTGGGTCACAACATGCAAAACTTTTTGAGAGGCTCATTTTAGAACTTTGGAGCAGAACAAGAAACCATCATGGTGCCACCATAGCCCTCTGGGATAAGAAAACAATTTGATCTTTTCTAATACACTTCTTCCAAATCAAGTGTTTAATGCTGGAGTTAATTCAAGACCAGATGCCAATAATCAGGAGTTAGTTTTGGCTTTAATTCTTGGAATTGTTGGACAGCCTGGAGGTGTTAAAGCAGCTCATTTAGTATAGTAATCTGCTAACGTGTTACTCTTTGTTTCTTGAGGCTACTTTTTACTATGGGACTCAACCTTAATATAGCCAATTCCTTTGGAAGAAACAAGGTATCTAATAGGAGTTTTACAGTACTGTCTTGTTTAATTGGAATACCAGATGCCACTAAAAAAAAAAATTCTCTCTCTCTCTCTCTCTCTCTCTCTCAGGAAAGTGAGAAATTGTCCCTAGCATTTTTCAAGCCACTGGGTCTGGGACTCCAACCAGAGTTGGCCATGTGGGATCCAGCATCTTAACCACTATACCATCTGTTGGGCCCTCATTGTTTCTAAAGCATAACAAAATATACGGACAATCTGAAAAGCCTATTTGCTATTTATATAGATATTTACTCTTTTTTTTTTTTTTTTTTTTTAGATTTTTGCTATAGTGCCCATATATTTATGCACTTGCCAAAGAGACAGAAAGAGAGAAATCACTTCCCAGGGGGATGATCACACTGCAATTCCATCTCCTCCATTCTCCTCTTGGGATATTGGGCATACACACACAGTGGCCCGGCGTGAGTTTTACATCGCTGGGAGCGGGACTCGAACCACAGTCAACTACATGGGAGTCCAGCGAGGTAACCATTATGCCATCTGCTAGTCCCACTTTCTGGCATTTTGATCTCCAAACTACTTCTTGACTCTTCCCAGCCCATGTGCCTTGGTACTGGAGTTTGGGGAGGTGAATAAATAGCAGCGTTCTTTGTAGCCTTACCTCAGAGCCAAGTGAAATCCAGGAGGCGAGACAGGGACATGGAGCAAGAGCACGCACTCTGCTGGTCCTAAGGCAAGTCGTCTGTAGACCCCCAGCTGAGTGATCTCGCTGACACTTTGTCCTTAAATTGAGCAGACATATCCTCTTGTCACCCAGGACACTGGGATTACTATTCTGCTAGTAAGAGGCACAAGGTGATGAAAGAGAGAAAGCACTCCCCAATATTGCACGTTCACACCACAACACTTCCTCCCCCATTTCTCAGTCCCATCAGACCTGGCTCATGCACACACACACATGTGCACCTGGTGTGCTTTTCAAGACACTGGAGCTGGGACTCCAGCCACAGCCAACCATGATAGTCTAAAATTTTCTTTCCTACTATCAAAGCAGTTGCTTTTGCAAAATAAAAGGCTTCTAGCCAACTAGAAAACATAAACAGAATAGTGAGGGATTTTCATAATCATATAAGGTGAGTAATTAAATTAATCCCATTTGTAGATGTATGTTCAAAAGAGCCTAAACGTTTTGACTGTCCATGTCCCAGCTTTATCATTTTTCCAAAATGGTGAATTTGACAGATAGAAACTATACCAGAGATATCCTTGGCAATCCTGTTTAAGTGTCCCCACCAATGCTTACAGATGGCTGCAAATGTTCCTTTCTGCTGTGGGTCACAACATGCAAAACTTTTTGAGAGGCTCATTTTAGAACTTTGGAGCAGAACAAGAAACCATCATGGTGCCACCATAGCCCTCTGGGATAAGAAAACAATTTGATCTTTTCTAATACACTTCTTCCAAATCAAGTGTTTAATGCTGGAGTTAATTCAAGACCAGATGCCAATAATCAGGAGTTAGTTTTGGCTTTAATTCTTGGAATTGTTGGACAGCCTGGAGGTGTTAAAGCAGCTCATTTAGTATAGTAATCTGCTAACGTGTTACTCTTTGTTTCTTGAGGCTACTTTTTACTATGGGACTCAACCTTAATATAGCCAATTCCTTTGGAAGAAACAAGGTATCTAATAGGAGTTTTACAGTACTGTCTTGTTTAATTGGAATACCAGATGCCACTAAAAAAAAAAAATTCTCTCTCTCTCTCTCTCTCTCTCTCTCAGGAAAGTGAGAAATTGTCCCTAGCATTTTTCAAGCCACTGGGTCTGGGACTCCAACCAGAGTTGGCCATGTGGGATCCAGCATCTTAACCACTATACCATCTGTTGGGCCCTCATTGTTTCTAAAGCATAACAAAATATACGGACAATCTGAAAAGCCTATTTGCTATTTATATAGATATTTACTCTTTTTTTTTTTTTTTTTTTTTTTAGATATTTACTCTTTTATCTCTACCTGAATATCAAGCTACAGTAAGTGGTGCATTTTCAGCGAATTATGTAGACTTGGCCTCCAGGAAAAGACAATGTTCAAAAAAGTCTGAATAGATTTTATTCATATAAGTTTAGTAGCCTTTTTGTCTGGCCCTCAAGTAGATTCATCCATAATCAGTTTTAAATCTAGGTTGTCTATAAGAATTTTATAGTGATCAAAGTGAGGCAAGAAATATCTCTGAATAAGTACAGTATAGTTCTGAGGTTCTTCTTCTTACTCTCCCTTAAGAAAGCCCCAGTCAAGGTCTTTAGGAGCTATAGAGATGGATAGGAATTTGTGTAAGGAAAGAAGGATCTTATAGGTAGACCTGGTAGCCAAAAGTACACACATACGCACACACACATGCACACACACTGTTTTTGGTCAAGTGTAAAAATCTGAATGATATGAGAGCCCCTAAGGTTAAACAGAGATTTTTTTTTTTAAGGTGTAGAATGACATTGGTACTAACTGCATGTGTAAATATACCATACTGGCAAATCATAAAATACAAATTTTGTATCACCATTCATTTAGTATCTACAAACTTGAAACAGTGGGGAAAAAGATGGCATGGTATTTATTAATACAATAAAAATATAATCACTTCCTGTTCAAAAAAAAAGATGAAGACAGCAGAAGCTGCAGGTATCTTTGCTGTCGTCAACATTGCATACACACATGGTAGGTTTTTGCTATGGAATGAAGTGAGAGGCTATTGTAAGGTTGGCTTTCTGATACCTGTTAATAAAGTAGAATTCCAAAAGTTTGTCTGGATTTTTATATAGAAATAGAAAGAAAAGTCTGTGTAACTGGAGAGTCTAAGCATAAGAGCTTTTGAAGGGTATTTTTTTAAGTTACAGGAGACTTTCATGAGTCTGTCTCAGGGAAGGACTGAGGTACTGGAAAAATCTCTCTATACCAGCATCAAATAATCTGTCTCTTCCACAGAGATACAGAAAGAGGTGCTCAAGACCACATTCAAGAATGTCATCATACTTACAAAGTAGATCTCACTCCAATAGTTCTACTAGAGTAGAATCACTACATAAAAAAAGTATATTGTCTAGGGAGGGGAATATTTGAGACTCCTACTATTAAAATGTTTTTATTAGTCCCAGAAAAGAATGATAGAAAGATGGCAGGGGTTATGATAGAGTATATAGTTCTAATATCAGTTAAGAAAAAAAAAAAAAAGGAAAACCCCAAAGGTCAGTTTTTTGGGTTTTTTTTTCAATTTCTCAGAAATTTTTACATTTTTAAAAATGACTATTGTGAATA
>NW_006159643.1:1933157-1961151 GCF_000334495.1 Tupaia belangeri chinensis
GGCATGCTGTCATACCTAATTTGTTATTTATCTTTTCAGATTCTGTCTTCGAAGTTGAGTTGGACCAAACGTTTTTCCAATGTTCACTTTCCTTAGAATATCTACAGTGGATTTGCCTAGACTAGTATTGGAAATATCCTTTTTCTTGAGTTTATCTAATAGCTCATTCTTAAAAGCTATTTATTTAGTAAATTTTTTTCTGAGCCAAAATATCTTCAAAGTAATCATCAAACTCTCATAATTCAGAGAGGTGGCAGTCTGTTATTCTATCTTCTGTTTTCCAACTAAATCTGCCACCTCTTGTTTGAGATCACCAACAAAGAAAACAGGATGGTTGTGGTATCTTCATCCCTAATGAGAACATAATACTCTATAATATGGTGGCTGTCTCTGAAATCAAGGATGAATCCATTTTTTTCCCCATACTCTTTATATAACTGGATTTGTGATCAATCAATTTCAATACAAAATGCCTCAAGAATTGCTGCTAAGAGATCTCATTTTATTTTTATGCTTGTAATCACCTGCAATTATATTTGGTTTCACTTTTAATATCATTTTAGTAATCAACCCATCCTCTTTTAAAAATAGAACTTTAGGAAACCAGCAGTTAGCATAATGGCTATGTTGCTGGATTCCCATGTAGTCAACCGTGGTTTGCGTCCCGGACCTGGTGGTTTAAAACTCACACTGGGCGCGTGTGCGTGTGTGCCCAAGATCCCAAGAAGAGAATGGAGGAGAAGGAATTGCAGCATGGCCATCCCCTCTGGGGGGTGATTTCTCATTTTCTGTCTCTCTGTCTTTCTCTGTCTGGCTGGCAAGCGCACGCGCCCTATAGCAAAAACCTCTCCAAAAAAACCACAGAATTTTAGCATCTGTGGTACACATACACACACACACACACACACACACACACACACAAATGAACTAATTGATGTAAATCAGAGAGTCCTAGATTATAAATTTCTAAAACAACACGTAAATTATTATTTTGTTTAGGACATATTGGGAAGTGCTTGGCTACATAATGGAAATCTTGATCAACATTTAATACTGAACACCATTTCCATCTACACAAAATATATTAGAAGGGATACTCTTTAATAAGAATGTTTTATTTAGGAAAGGGCAGCGGAGGACAGGAAAGGGGATTGAGAGAAGTTAAAGGGAGAATGAGGAAGTCGTTGGGGCCAGCAGCCAATTCAAAAGGTCAGAAGAGGAAAAAGAGATTAAGTTTAGATTTTGGATCTTCACGTTTCCATTAGCTTTTCCTAGGCACCCCAAGAGAAGCAATTTTATAATTTTGTAGTCTTTTAGAGGTATGTAGCATTGTTTTGATTTGTTTTTTGTCTTTTTTGTTTGCCTCTTCATACTGTGTTGATCATTAATTTTTTTCTGAAATCTTCTATTCTAAGTGGTGTACAAGTGGATTAGCTCATTCATACTTCAAGTTCTTCAGACTAGGAAGTTCTGTACTTACAAATTGTCCTTGGTGGAATCCTACCAGAGCTTTCAATGCTTAGTGGTATTGGCTCCATAATATAAAACAACCTGTATTCAAGTGACCTAACAAACTCTTCTTGGTATTGTGGCCCCATCTTTAACATGAGAACTTCTTTTAGTAAAATAAATCAAACCAAGAGGTTTATACCGCAGACATAAAGAGAAAGAGGTTTAGGCAAATCTTTAAGACCAAGAGTGCCAACTCTTGGTCTGTAGAAGGACTCGTTCCTTCTTTTTCTTTTTTTCTGATATAGGGCATGTGTGCTCACCAGAAAGACAGAGAGACAGAGAGAGAGAGAGACAGAAAGCAAGAAATCCCCCCCCCCCAGGGGAGATGGCCACACTGCAGTCCCTTCTCCTCCATTCTCCTCTTGGGATCTTGGGCACGCACGCACACGCACCCGGCGTTAGTTTAAGCCACCATGTCTGGGACTCAAACCACAGTCAACTACATAGAAATCCAGAAACATAGTCATTTCACTAACTGCTGGTCCCAGGACTCATTCCTTTTGATGTCACCCCAAGCTGAGCAACCAAGGGGCTGATCCTGCCCAAGACTTAGCACCACAACTGTGTCTGAAAATCAATCAGAAGGTGATTAGCATGTGACTCCAAAGGAGTATTCTAACTTGGAGAAAGATGCTGGAAAGTTTTATATGACTTTAGCAGGAGGAGGATTGGCTGAAGTCCAGATAGTTTCAGATATGGGAGTAAAATTACTTTTTATTTGTGGAATAAGAGCCATTGTTTGAACAATCTGGATCTTACCGAAAGGAGTAAGTAGAAAAAAACAGGGTTTACAGTCATATGCAAGGCAGAATGGAAAGAAAGAGCTGTGTTATGAGGAGGAAGGTGTAAGAATTTACAAAAGTTACAGTGATAACTTCCCAAGTCTCAAATTCTCAAATCATTAGAGGTCTCTTAACACACAATAGCAGAAAAACTTATGTTCTCATAGGAAACTTCAATGCCTTAATTCAAAGTAATTGCCAATACTCTAACAATGACAGTGAGAGCAACATCTTATAGCAAAACTCCCTGGGACCAGCAGATGGCGTAATGGTTACATCGCTGGACTCCCACATAGTCTACTGTAGTTTGAGTCCCAGACTTGGCAGCTTAAAATTTATTCCAGGCACATGTGCTTGTGTTCCCAAGATCCCAAGAGGAGGATGGAGGAGAAGAGATTCCAGCATGCCCATCCCCCCAGGGGGTGAGTTCTTGCTTTCTGTCTTTCTGTCTCTCTCTGTCTCTCCCACAAGCGTGCACATGCCCTATAGCAAAAATCTCTCTCCCACCAAGCGGGCCCTGACCCATAAGAAAAAAAAAAAAAAAAAAAAAAAAAAAAACTCCCTGACTAAGCCTTGCTAACCTATAGAACTAAGCATGTGTGTTCTACATTGAGAGATTTGAGGACAATAAGAAAAACATTTATTTTGATTGCTTCCTGTCTTTACAGATGAAAATTCAGGTTTATCAAGAATTCTGCAGAGTGGGATTCAAAAGGAAAAAGGTGAATACAGTGGATAAAATGTTTCCATATTACTGATAATTCTGATAAACATGAAAATCTTTTAGAATTTAGCAGTGTTCTTTTATAACATCAAGATCCCAGAATAATTAAGTATAATTTTGAGGAGAATTCAAAGTACTTGGATGTATGCTTATTTTAGTTCAGGAGAACGCTGGCACTCCTAGAAGACCAGCCCTTAATCATGCAGCATTGGAATGGAAGTAAAGTAGGAAAAAGCAATGGTTCTTACATAAACTTCAGTTGCCTATAGCTTTCTCATGACATTTTGGCCTTCTCCCCCAATCCCTTCACATCTTGAATGAAAATAAGTGATAAGTGATAAGGTAGGGCCAGCAAATGGTGTAATGGTTACATTGCTGGACTCCCACATAGTCAACTACAGTTCAAGTCCTGGACCCGGCGTCTTAAAACTCACACAGGGCATGTGTGCGTGTATGTTCAAGATCCCAAGAGGAGAATGAAGAAGGCATTATGGTGTTGGCCATCCTCCCTGGGGATAATTTCTCACTTTCTGTCTCTCCATCTCTCTCTGTTTCTCTAGTGATCATACATGCCCTATAACAAAAATCTCTCTTAAAAAAAAAAAAGGTTAAAGGGAGCCAGCAGTTAGCATAATGGCTTTGTCGCTGGACTCCCACATCGTCGACCACGGTTCGCATCCCGGACCTGGTGGCTTAAAACTCATGCCGGGCGCGTGTGCGTGCATGCCCAAGATCCCGAGAGGAGAATGGAGGAGAAGGGATTGTGGCGTGACCATCCCCCCTGGGGGGTGATTTCTTGCTTTCTATCTCTCTGTCTCTCTCTGTCTGTCTGGCGAGCACACATGCCCTATAGCGAAAACCTCTCCAGAAAAAAAAAAAAAGGTTAAAAAAAAAGTGATAAGGGAAGACCATAGAAAAAACAATATTAAAAAGACTTTCCAGATGCTTTCAACACCCCAGGAAGTATTCAATTCTAGTTCTATCTATGGCATAAGTTAATCCACTTACATTTTTGATTTTCCTAAGTTGTGCTGTTGGTTCCTAACTGAATGTTCATCCATGCCCTTGTGAATAAGTTCCACCACACTTAGAAGTGAAATTTTTGGAGACACATTCTTAAATCTGAGTCACTGAAAAGAAATCATGTAACTTTTGTCCTTTCCCCTTCTTCATGATTAAAACAAAACAAACAAAAAAAAAACTGTAATAAAATTCAAAGCGGGTTATAACATTTATGGATCTTGGCAAAATTGCGTCATTTAAGTAACTACTTCAGACAGATGTAGGATTAACATATTGTAGGTGTTATTTGCCTGTACTTAACAATCTCTTGAAATATAAATCCCATTTGCTACTAAATTTAAGTCTTTTTGAAGTTTATTTGAGCTTGTTTTTCAATGTGCATGGAGTGTATAAAAATGGACTTTGTCCAAAACCATTTATTTAATTGCTTTTGACTGTTTGGTGGGTGCACCATGAACCAGGCATAACAGTGTTTTGTGTTAAAATTTTTTTTAAAGTATAGTTCTGAAAGAGCAGAGAAACTGGTGACAGAGTATAATACAGAATTTGTCAAGGTGAAAATATACTTAGATTATGAAATTAATAATCGTATTGATGTATCACTAGAAAGGCTTTTGATTAATCTTGTACTTCCTTGCACAACGTAGCTCTTTTGGATGGTATGTTTTCTCTTTACTTGCCATTCAATTACTATATTTTACACAGGTCAGTATTTAGATCAACATACTTTAATTGTTTCAAAAGCATAAGCTATGAAAGTTCTATACTGTTTAGTACCATGTTTTAAAATTATACAGACAAGTCACTTTTTTCTGTACCAAAAAGGAAGGGTCTATTTAAGGGAACTCAGTTTAGCAAGTGTTTAGCTATGTCAACCAAGTGACTGGCATTGTAATAAATCCTATAGATATACTCTTTTTTTTTTTTTTGGAGAGGTTTTTGTTACAGGGCGCATGCACTCACCAAAAAGGCAGAGAGAGACAGAAAACGAGAAATCACCCCCCAGGGGTGATGGCCATGCCACAATCCCTTCTCCTCCACTCTCCTCTTGAGATCTTGGGCATGCACACACACATGCCCAGCATGAGTTTAAGCCACTGGGTCTGGAACTCGAACCACAGTTGACTACATGGGAATTCAGCAACATAGCCATTACACTAACTGCTGGTTCCTAGATATACTTTTTTCAAGGATCAGAGTAACTTATTGACTGATTCTTACAAAGACATTTAGGGGGGAAAAAAAAGCAAAATTAGAAAATAAAATAGGACTTTAAAAATGTATCAAATTGGGACACTATTGTCATCAGAGTGACGTTAATTCTAGATTCATTCAGGATAGAAAAACATTCTTTTTAAGATGTTCATATCATTTTGAAGATTATATGACAACTTGCTAATTACATATTAGTATAACTTGTTTTATCCAATTACTTTCCCTTAGTAATGATTGAGGTGAATCGTACTCAGGACTGGGAGTTTTGGCTGGATTAGAAGCAGGTAACCGTGATATATGGAAATACTGGGGCCATGGGAATTAGATATTAGCAGCGTGTTGCAATATTACTTAGGGTAGCAAAGTAGTACTAAGACTGAAGCTAGACGGTAGGAGAGAAGTGTAGAAAGTAAAGTCAGACAATGACCAAATTAAATGTCATGTATTTTAACATTTTGTATTGTTAATCCAAAAGCAGATGAAGAAACATCTTTGTTCTTTACATACATCAATGACCTTTGCTCTTGAGCTACAGAACTCTGGTGATATTCATCAAGAAGAGATTCGGGATTGCCTGCCTTTGGCTTGTACGTTTTTGAGTGCTCAATCACTCTGACTATGCACTTCCTAACAAAATGGTCATTTCCTTTCCAAGCTACATTAAATGCAAGAAGTTTCCTTTCCACAGTATTTGTGGTCCACCATGTTATAAATTATGCATACAGAAGTTGGGAAAACAATTACTTGGATGTATAAACTTAAATAATTATTTGGACCTATATACTTAAATTTATGAACTTAAAACCTTCAATAATAACTAGAACAATTCTAATAAGAACCATTTAATTATAAAGTTGGTGATATGGACTTCTGCCATGAGTTTTCCATTACTTCCAAAATTAGTGTGATGTTTTCAGTTTAAGCCCTGAAGTATAAAGCTGGAAAATTCCAGGAAAGATTAAAATAGGTTTCTCTGAAGATTAGTTCAACAGGAGCCAATTATACATCAGACAACTTTCCTTCCCACTACCCCATTTCCTGAAATATATTGAATGAATCATTTGGATTAAGAGGTGGTGGTATTATTCAAAATTGCCTTACGACCAGGCATAAACTAGGTACAAACTTTGTTCTAAAAACCAGAAGCCCATTTGGAGTCCCATTAGACAACCTTCTACACACTACAAAATGCCTTGCCTATGGTTTATTGTCTATTGCCTATTGAGTATTGTTGAATTGAAAAAAACTGAGAAAACCCTTTCTTACTGTGTTTCAGAGTTAAATAGGAGTCTTAGTTCAAATAGCCCAGAGTTCAGAAAGCTAGTGTGTGTGTGTGTGTGTGTATATATATATATAATGTACATACTCTACAGTATATATACTGTATGTGTGTAGATATATATATATATGGATAGATAGATAGTGTGTGCATGTATAAAGTATGTAATCAGATTAACAGATACAACTCTGAATATCCTCTCTCAGACACATGATTTATGGTTTGACCAAAAGCCTTCAAAATAGATGTGTAAATCAGATAATTTATTATCTGACTAAAATAATTATCATAACCAGCTGATCATTTTATCTGTTCTGGTAATGAAAAACAACTGCTTTATACATGGATGGCTCCTCTAACTTTGACAGAATAAGCCAAATAATTTTTTTTAGGAATGTTTTATTATAGGATTTAGTTAGGCAATAAGGACCCTGCCATTCACCTATATCTACTGGCGTGTTTTACGTCCTTTTCAAAGCCATTTGCTTGATTTTATGAAAGCACAGACTGCATATTAAATCCAAGTAGTATCAGAAAATGATTTGGTTTGGAAATTTCCAGAACACAAAATTAAACAATTTCAGTATGTTGCAAGAATACATGATTAAATAACACAGTCATGCACACACACACATAGAGAGACACACAACAGAGAAAGACAGCTATTTTAATATGGCTGGACATGATTCTAGCCAGTTTCAGAAGCACACATTATGCTCAAGAGTCTAGTATACCTGAGAACATGATACTCCCAATAGAAACTTCTTTAGCTTCCAAATGATCCATTAAGAATGTTATAAAGTACAAGAAATGTTCCCAACTACTGTTTTAAAAACACATTTTTTAGAACTTGTAGGTAAGCCCAAAAGACACCAGTGTATAATTATAATAAAAGTTCTGCGTTCCAGGACTTTTTGCCAAAGTCATTTATATCTTATTAGCCGTACTTCTGAGGATTTCCCAGGTTCTTTGCTTTACGCACTTATTTTTCCCTCTCCAGGAAAGAGGCTAACATCTCAAGCACCCATATATTCCTTTTCAACTAATTCTAATGATGGATAAGAGTAGGTAATATATTCATTTATTTATATAAATTCTTTGGAGATAATAAGTAATTGCCTATCCTTTTAAAAGTCTTTGTCTTTATTATCAAATAAATCTTGAACATCACTTCAGAGTTGTTAGAATTTGCTAATCTGACCAAACATTTCCTTATCAGTCTGGGAATCCTGTTGGTAAACCATTCCTTGTTTTTCGAAAATGCTGGAAATTCCCTTCTAAAACAAACCACAAGTCTTCATTTAACTAAAGCCAAAGAATTTCAAAATAATTTAATTAAAATGAAGATAAATAAATTATTAGTCTTACATAATAACAAATTGTCAAGGGTATTATTACTGGGTCATCAGCAGTCATGATACATTTTTCTATATTTTTCTATGTAAAAATGCATCATGACTTTTCCAACAATCCAATATATGAAAAATGACTTTTAAAAATTTACAGCCAACACTTTCCTGCCAACTTCCTACTTCTCTATTCCCTGTGCCATTCTTGTTACTTAAGCCAGAAACCTGAGAATTTCCCATGTTCTTTTGATGCCCGTAACCCATTCCCAGGTCCTATGGTTTCTACCCCCTCAATAGTTTCAGAGTGTGTCTGCTAACAATGTTTAAACAGGTTATCACTGATTCTCACTTGTTACTCCTCTATTCACTCTTCTACCCAGACTTTATACCCTCCAGCCATTCTTCACATGTCAGCCAAAATGATCTTTCTGAAATAAATCTCATCAGTTTTTCTCCTGCTAAACAACATTAGATGATTTTCCCCCTATTTCTCACCCTCTCCCATTTCCCTCCCTCCTCCCACACTATCTCAGGTGTCTATAGTTGTTTTCCATCCCTTCCCCCACACACACATTTCATTGATTCACAAAATTTCTTAAATTATCTAGCTATTTTCAATAGCAAGTTCAACTGATATGTACATATCTGTGAATACATGCCTGACTTCAGGTGTGAAACTCTAAGTAGAATGAATATACTATAAAGTAGTACCTAGCTGATGGTATATAGCTTACTATAGTCATTAAATAGGTATTTTAATATAATTTTTAATTTCAAGAAAAGCAGTTTTAGCTAAGGAACTTTGCTTAAAACTTAAAGCAAGGAAACATGTTAGGATTCTGTTCCAATAGTAGGCACATGAACCTACCGGCAGCTCAAGTCAGAACAAAAATCCTTAAAACCAGAAAACAAAGCCTAGAAGAAAATTAGCAATGTTTTAGTCAAAAGTCATAAAATGCTATTTCACCAGTTCAGTCTCATGTACTTTATCTTCTGTTGTGGTCCAATCTTCCCTATTAAATTCTGGGATATAATATTCAACTCCAGACTTGTCCTTATGATTAAGCTGGTCATTTTCTTAGTTTTTGAACTCTTATTACTGTGTGTCTGTACTTCATTTTCCTGGTATAGCATTCCTTCCAGAACTTCTTGGCAATGTGATCTGGTATTGGTAAATTCTTTCAGATTTTGTTTATCTGAGAATGTTCTTGTCTTTTCTTCCCATATGAAGGATAATCTTGCCGGGTACAGTATTCTTGGTTGAAATTGCTTTTCCCTTAACATTTCGAATATATTTTCCCATTCTTTCCTCGCTTGCATTATTTCTGATGAGAGGTCCACTATTAGCCTGATGGGATATCTTTTGTAGGTAACTCGATGTTTCTCTCTTGCCAATCTTAGTATCTTGTCTGTTTGTGGTTTTGGTCACTCTGGCTATAATGTGTCTTGGAGAAGATCTTCTTGGGTTGATTCTATTTGTGGTCCTTTGTATTTCTTGGGCCTGGATCTTTGAATGCCTCTCTAGGTTTGGAAAGTTTTCATCCAAGATATCTTGGAATAGATTATCAATGTCTTTATGAGTCTTTTCGCCTTCTGGGATACCAATTATCCAGATGCTTGAAATTTACAACAACAACAAAAAAAAAAAAAATTGGATGAAAGAAGGTACATGATAGCTGATGCCAAAGAAAAAAGATCACAAGAGACTATTATCAGCAATTATATACCAACAAATTTAATAACCTAGAAGAAAGGGATAAATTCCTAAATACATACAACCTACCAATACTAAATTGTAAAGAAATAGAAAGTCTGAATAGACCAATAGCTAACATAGAGATTGAAGTACTAGTCAAAAATTTCTCAACAAAGAAAGTCTAAGACCAGATGCCTTCACCACTGAATTCTACCAAACATTCAAAGGATAATTAATGCCAATACTTTTTAAACTCTTCCAAAAAGTTAAGAAGGAAGAAATACTTTCAAACTCATTTTATGAGACCAGCACCACACAAAAAACACCACATGCAAAGAAAATTACAGATTCAAATCCCTGATGAATATAGGTGCAAAAATAGTTAACAAAATAATTGTGAACTGACTCCAGCAGCACATTAAAAGGATCATAAACCATGACTAATTGGAATTTATCCCTAGGTTGCAAGAATGGTTCAATATATGAAAATCAATTAACGTGAATTACTACATTAACAAAATAAAGGATAGAAAATTACATTATTGTCTCACAGATGCAGAAAAAGTATTTAGCAAAATTCAAAAATATTTCATAATAAAAACTCTCAACAAACTAGGAGTGGAAGGAAATTACCTAAAGACAACATATAAAAAGCCCACTGCTAATATCATACTCAATAGTAAAAAACTAAGTTTTCCCTCTGTGATCAGGAATAAGAGAAGGATGTCTTCTTTCTATACTATTCACAGTACTAGGAGTTCTAGCCTAGGAAAATAGGCAATAAAAAGAAATAGAAGAAAATCAAACCAGAAAGGATAAAGCAAAACTGTCCCTGTTTGCAGATTCCAAGACTTTTGTCTTAGTCCCTTTGGGTTGCTATAAAAACAAAACAAAACAAAAAAACAACAAAAGAAAAAAGCTTTGTCATTTATTAACAACAGAAATTTATTTCTCATAGTTCTGAAGACTGAGAACTCCAAGACCAAGGTACCAACAAAGTGTGAGGTGAAGGTCCTACTTTCTCATAAATGGTAACTTTTCTGTCTGTCCTTTCATGGTATAAAGGCCAACACTCGGGACCAGCAGTTGGCGTAATGGCTATGTTGCTGGACTCCCATGTAGTCGACCGCAGTTCATGTCCCAGACCCGGTGGCTTAAAATTCACCCAAGGCACGTGTGTGTGCCCAAGATCCCGAGAGGAGAACGGAGGAGAAGGGATTGCGGCGTGGCCATCCCCCCGGGGGGTGATTTCTCGCTTGCTCGCTCTCTCTCTCTCTCTCTCTCTCTGGCGAGCACACACGCCTTATAGCAAAAACCTCTCCAAAAAAAAATAAAAGGAAAGCCCAACACTCCCTTGGCCTCTTTTTATCAAAGCCTTAATTCCATTCTTAAGGGCTCTTCCTTCATGATCTAATCACCTCTCAAATGTCTTATCTTTTAAATACCATTACCTTGGGAGTTAGGATTTCAACATGTAAATTTTGGGAAATCATAAACACTAAGACGATAGCAATTATATGTGGAACACCCTAAAAACTGCCTTAAAAATTATTAGAACTAATAAATTCAGCACAAGTTGCAAGATACAAAATCACCATAAAAAAAAAATCAGCTGCATTTCTATAGATCTAAAGCATCTGAAATGGAGCTTAGGAAAGCAGTCCCATTTTCAATGACGCCAAAAATAATAAAATGCATAGGAATAAACCTAAACAAAGAGATTTAAGACTTACATAGTGAAAACTCAAAACATGGATAAAAGTGGTTGCACTCTTTGCCCCATAATGGCCCTGGCTCATTCTTTTTAACATGTTCCATCACAGTGGCCAGTAACCCACAATAGATGTGGCCTCTGTGTAAATAGTCTTGGATTCAGAGTGCTTGGACCATCAGTTAACTAAGACCTCAGCAATAGGACGCTCAGAGGATCTATTTCAGGACTACCCCCAGGCAACAGTTATTTAGCTACATTCAGAATAAAGCATCTTATTTTACAATAAAAAAAAATTTTTTTGAGAGGTTTTTCACAGGGCGCGTGCGCTCGCCAGACAGAGAAAGACATAGAGACAGAAAGCGAGAAATCACCCCCCAGGGGGGACGGTCACGCTCCAATCCCTTCTCCTCCATTCTCCTCTCGGGATCTTGGGCACGCATGCACACACGCCCGGCGTGAGTTTTAAGTCACCGGGTCCAGGACGTGAACCGCAGTCGACTATGTGGGAGTCCAGCGACATAACCATTACGCTAACTGCTGGTTCCCAATAAAAAAATAAAAAATAAAAAATAAAAAATTTTAACTGAGAGAGTGCACATGTACTCTCCAGAGAGAAAAAACACCACTCAATATATGCTGTGGTCACGTGCCGATTCTTTTTCCTCCATTCCTCCAACATGTCAAGATTTGGAGCATGCGTGTATATGTGCCTGGCCTGATTTTCAAGCCACTGGTGCTGGGATTTAAACCGACGTTAGCTATGTGGGATCCAATTCCCAAGTCACAGGACTTCATTACTGTTTTATTGGGCTGACCCAAGAATCTATTCTAATGTTTGCTCAAAGTGGTCACCATTATTTGGTGGGAATTTTTGTTTGGTTTCCAAAAATTTAAGAGTTATTTGTCACTTCCTATCAATCCAGAACAGAATGTAAGATGAATATCTCATGACAATATTCCCAGGAAAGTTGTATTTGTTTTTTGGGGTTTTTTGAGTTTTTTTTTTTTTTGGTAAGAAAACTGGGGCACAAAGAAAATAAAGAAATTACCAAAGTTAATGGTAAGCATTGAAAACAAAATCCAAATCACAGTTGTTTCAGTATAAGAATGCTCTTTTTTCTCTTGTATTCATATATAAAAAATGAAATAAAAATTTCAGGATGTTTGCATAGATAACATGCAAATACCAAAGACCAATTAGTGCTCTGAATCACTTTTATGTATTGTAAGAAATGAGATTTTACCGTTAAATGAATTTATTTCAGAATAAGATTAAAAGACTTAGCTGTCTAGTCATAAGTTTTCTTGTGAGACATTGAATTTTTTAGCAATTATTTTATCTTCTGAGCCCAGAAATTAGAGATCAATATTAAGGTTTTCTTCAACAATTCTTGAGACTATATGCTCAACTCTGAGTTTCAACCAAGCAATAGAAAATTAAGAGATTCTTCTGAATAGAAGGCACAAAAAAATGTAGTTAATGCCTTTAAAATATCTCCTATCTCATAATACTTTAATCTGACTCATATAGAAAAGAGGTTCCTTAGGCCAGTCCTTTAGCCTAGTAGTTAGGGGAGCCAGATGTCACATTAGAACCCAACTGCGGTTGTAATCCCAGCCCCTGTGGCTCGATAAACATGCTGGGCATGTGTGCATGCTCAGAATCTTAACAAGATGGAGAAATGGAGGAGAAAGGATTGCAGCATAACAAAATACCATTGGAAAATGCTTTCTCCCTCTCGCTCTCTGTCTCTCTCTCTTTCTGGGATGTGCACACACCTTCTGGCAATTAATTAAAAAGAAAAGTGGTTAATTCTATACCTGTAATGACACGTTTTTTAATAATTATACCTGAAAAATTATTTTGCCTTGCCCAACTACTGTGAGAAAGATCCCTTGTATTTCATTAAACCAAATTCTGAAGTGAGAAAATTGATGACATTTGAAAGCTGAACTAAGATATTCATGCAAAATAGCTATAACTTCTTTGTGTGTTCTAGTCACTGAAAATAATTTGTCTCTTCTCAAGGAGTGTTTTGTTCTTGTGAGATGCTTATATCAAATACACCCTGTACACAAAAAGAAGAAAGAATTTTATTTTTCAAAGATCAAGGATGTATCTGTCCCAACATAAACTGCTCAACAAAACAAGCTCTAACCTTATCATCTCTACTGGTGGCTCCTCTCAGTTTCAAATTTCAAGATTTGAAAATTTATCAGGAGGGACCAGCAGTTAGCGTAATAGCTATGTCACTGGACTCTCATGTAGTCGACCGCAGTTCACGTCCCAGACCCAGTGGCTTAAAACTCACGCCGGGCGCATGTGCATACATGCCCAAGATCCTTAGAGGAGAATGGAGAAGAGATTGTGGCATGGCCATCCCCCCTGGGGGGTGATTTCTCGCTTTCTATCTCTCTGTCTCTCTCTGTCTGGCGAGCACAGGTACCCTATAGCAAAAACCTCTCAAAAAAATAAAATTTATCAGGATATTATGAATACTGCATAACAAATGGGAGAGGGAGTAGATGCTAAACACTAAAAATCTTTCCATGTCATCCCTTGAATGATGGCTTTCAAGGTTGGTTTGTCTTGGATGTGTGTGTGTGTGTGTGTGTGTGTGTGTGTGTGTGTATGTGTGTTGAACAATCCACGAATTTTGTTAACTGGATAAATGTACTTAAAATGTGGAGCTACATTAGGAATCTTCACTCTGGAACATTATTTTTTAAAGTAATAATAAATAAAGTAGGAATCAGATGATGATGCAGCAATAACACGACTAAACCCACATGCACCTCATGACCTCCCCGAGCAAACCAGCCACTTGCGCCCATGATCCAGGCTGGCTGAAACTGGGGGTGGATTGTGAGGTGGTGACCTTGCCAGCGATGCCAATCTCTCTGTCCTTCTCTCTCTCTTTGAAAAAAAAAATAATGAATAAGCTTTTAAGAATAAAAGTTTTGCCATATGAAGTTGCTACTTTCTCAGACTTAAAAAAAATGAAAACCTCTATTTATTTATAACTACATTTGCAGCAGTCCAAACTTTAGGAACTATCATTGCCAGATTTTAAATTAAGCCTGAAACGGCCTACCTCAAAGACCTCTCTTGGGTGGCTGAGTAACTTTATCTTTTTCTTCTCAATCTACATAGTGAAACAGAACAAATTCACATCATTTCTTTTGCACATTTGACTCCATTCCCTTGGGGCAAATTCATTCCCTGAATGAAATGGAACTACAATGGGTGTCTGTGATACTGGATCATTTAGAAGGAAACAGAACATACACTCCCTGGTCAATATGTATTAGGTCACTGGCATTTTTGTATAATGACTTCATAAAACTATAACCTTGTATATGACAAAAAATAAATTTATTTAATTTCCATTCAGTAAAAACAGTGCCTAATGAAGTAATTCAAAAAGTTTAAAACAATGATTTTCCTAAATTCAGTCAAAATTATTAAAATACATAAATTCAAAATCTGGGGACCAGCAGTTAGCGTAATGGCTATGTCACTGGACTCCCCTGTAGTCGACCATGGTTCAAGTCCTGGACCTGGTGACTTAAACTCACACAGGGCGCATATGCGTGCCCAAGATCCTGTGAGAAGAATGGAGGAGAAAGAATTGTGGTGTGGCCGTCCCCCCCGGGGGATGATTTCTTGCTTTTTGTCTCTCTGTCTCTCTCTGTCTTATCTCTCTGTCTCTCTGTCTTTCTGGTAAGCGCGCATGCTCTATAGCAAAAATCTCTCAAAAAAATTAAACAGGAGTAAAATGATCCGTGAATCTTAGGGTATGAAAGAATCAAAGAGGCAATTTTAATTCAGATAAAGTTTTCGATGTGTGTAAGATCTAAATTAACATTAGCTTAAGTAAGAAGAAAGTTAAATTTTAAATTTTTTCTCATGCAACACAGCAGGAGTATAGAAATATTGCTAATAGAAATACTCTGCTGCATGAAGTCATCCAGGGACCCAGGACCCCATCATGTGGCTCTGCCTTCACTAGTGCCTTGTCCATATAATCCGAGATTGCTCAGCATCTTATTTCTGTATCAGGCACACCCCAAATTTGCAGCATCATTTCTGCTCATATCTCGGGGCCCAAACTAGATGCTAAGGAGGCTAGGAATTATACTGCTTATTCAAAACAGTCATATGCTTAGCAAAATGTAATTACTATGAAAGAGAAGCATAAGAGATTCTAGAGATTAACTAAAAGTCTGTGCCCCAGAGGTCATTTTCGATCCTAATGTATAAAAATTAAACTCTGAAGAAAAGATTTGATGAGATGCTGACCCCTTATCCATAAATTCTTCATTCCCCATGAGTTCCTTCTAATGACTAGCACTCTGTAAAACACCTTTAGAAACCACCTCTCTGGACTAAGGATGGAAACTAAAATGTCTAAAAAGATCAGGTAGCTAAAGAAAATAAATGTAACCAATAGAGTAGGACCTATGGTTGTTTACAAGGCAACCTTAAGAAAATCTTCCCAATTTGATCTAAAGAGGTCTGCTGTACTCTGTACCATTATATGGTTGACATTATAATATTTCAAAAAAGACAGAAATCTTTATTTAAAGAAATTTCTTGCTTTTTCAAATTGGCTGCTAGTTAAAGAATTTTGTTATGTTGCTGAGGCCAAAAACACACCTACAAGCCATATTTACTCAAGAGTCACACAATACGAGACCAGCAGTTGGCATAATGGCTATGTCGCTGGACTCCCATGTGGTTGACCGCATTTCGAGTCCTGGACCTGATGGCTCATGCTGGGTGTGTGTGCGTAGGTGCCCAAGATCCTGAGAGGAGAATGGAGGAGAAGGGATTGTGGCATGGCCATCCCCCCCAGGAGGTGATTTCTCACTTTCTGTCTCTCTGTCTCTCTCTGTCTTTCTGGTGAGTACACATGCCCTATAGCAAAAACTTCTCCAACAGAAAAGAGTCACATAATACAATCTATAATCTCTAGACCAATAATTTTATTTTCTAGAAAAGGAAAGAGACTTAGAATGGTTAGGTAACTAGCCCATGGTCACATAGTTACCCACACCTGGATGTATTTCTTTTGTCTTTCAATAATATTCCTTCTACTACATAATTATATAATGTCACTCTGAAGTTTAGAAAAATTCCTTAAAAGTAATCTAATTTTGGGACCAGCAGATGGCTTAATGGTTATGTCGCTGGACTCCCACGTAGTTGAGTGCAGTTTTAGTTCCAGACCGGCAGCTGGACACATGTCTACGTGTGCCCCAGATCCTGAGAGGAGAATGGAGGAGAAGGGATTGCAGCATAGCTACCCACCCTGGGAGGTGATTTCTCACTTTCTGCCTCTCTGCCTCTCTCTGTCTCTACAGCAAGCGCAAGTGCCCTATAGCAAAAATGTCTCTTTAAAAAAAAAAAAAAGTAATCTAATTCCATGCTATAATTTACTATTCACCTTTGAAATAAAATATTTGACAGCAGGTCAAGTGTGTGCTCTATGTCCCATTCCTTCTGAACCCCATAAGTGGTTTTTACCTTTCTGACTAGAATTTGCCAGAGCCCTGGCTGCCTGATCAGTAACACATGAGGCTGGGAAGCATCAGAGGGTGTCACTGGCAACTACCCAGGGGGCAATTTTTCCTCTCTCCAGTATGACCCCTTCACTTATACACTTACATAATATCGGAGACAATTTTATTTTTCTTTGCAAAACACATCTTTCATTCTCATGTGTATTCTTTCCTGTATGCTGTAAAGTTATATGGTTAAAGTCCTTTTGGCTGAAAACCTGAAATATGTGGAAATAGATAACGCTTACCTTCTACATGCCTGAGTGGAACTAAATTGTTCGTGGACTAGTTATATGGTACTTGCATAAGCTGTTCTGTGAATATTTCTATTCTTCAGAAGCTTCTTACAAAAGAATCGTAGACTGAAATTTTTGAGTCAGGCATGAAAAAAAAATACGCCATACTTTATTTCTGCCTTAGAGTGGGATCTTTTCAGCTCAAAATTTAGTTAAAGAGATGTGTTTATTTTCTACATTTACTTCTTAGAATTTTTGCTTCACTCCATCTTCCAATGCTTAAATAGGTTGTATTTTGCTCCAGTAAACATTATTCTAAATACGTAAGAGGTAAATTTGGAAATTAGAATAGTCTACACCCATATAATTCGAAAAGGTATTCATTTTCAAATTTGAATCTGCTTTAGTTTAAAATCCTGGGGTCTCTTTAGTCTATCATTTTTATTATTGTTTTTAACCTGAGGTTTTGGTGGTTTTTGTACACTAGCAGTTGGCAGTTGGCAAAACTAATGTCTATGGGGGTGGGGGGGCAACCTCAGAAAGTCATAGTTGGGTAGATTTAGTTTGGGCTGAGAAAATATAAAAATTTTCCATTCTCTACTTCTGATGTCTTAAATCATAGTATTTTATTAGTAGAATAAATTGGAAAGCAGAAAACAATTCCAATTTCACTACTAGAAAAACAGACACAAATGCACACATAAAACTGCTGTTTTTCTGATCACTCTCTGCAGTCTTTTTTCTCTCACTTCTTTCTTTCTTCTTCATTTCCTTTCTCTCTTCTATTTATTTCCATCATAGTTTTTGTTTTCATCTTTCAATTTCCCATCAAAATTCTGTCTAGTACTTTTTCGATACTATCAGCTCATCCCTAAAATATTAGCATAAATAATTTAAATATTATACTTTCTAGCCAGGCATGGTGGCATGCACCTGCATTCCCAGCTATTTTGAAAACTGAAGGAGAGCAGAGAATCACAAGTTCAAGGCCCGCTTGAGAAACATAACAAGACTTTGTCACTATAAGAAAGAAGAAAACACTATATTCTTACAGATTGACTTAATATTCATACAAAGACATCCCTACAGGAAAGAAGAAATCTTCACATAAATATCACTTTTAAAATGCACTTAAGAGAACAATAAAACTTTGTAAGATATGCCACCCATAATATCCAATATTTAAAATGTAGTATTGATAAGTTTAAAATTGCTAATACATTCAAGAGGGTATGTTTTTTAATAGTCATACTAGTTTATTTACCTTTTCTTTATTTCAGATATTTTATTTGTGAAATAAAAAGTTCAAAACAGGGGACCAGCAGGTGGCATGGTGGTTAAGGCACTGGACACTCCCATATGGCCAACCACAGTTCAAGTCCCAGACCTGGTGGCTTGCTTTCTCACTTTCTCTCTCTCTCTCTCTCTCTGGTCAAATTAAAATAAAATTAATAAATAAAATAAAATAAATAATTCTAAAAAAATAAAGTTCGAAACAGATTATCTTTTTATAAATAACTTAGCTCTGGGTCACCCCACAGCACAGTGGTTGAGGAAGCCAAATCCCACAGGGCTCCAGAGACTTGAAAAGCACAAAAGGCGTATGAGTGTGCATGCCCAAAACCCTGACAGGAGAGAGGAATAGAGGAAAGGGGCTTGTGGCATGACCACACCCCACTGGCATGTTCTCTCTTGCATACATATGAGCACCTGCATCCTCTGGCAATTAAAAAAAAGTTAAACACACGCACATACACGAAAGTCCTCTAACTCCAAAGATCTGATTCTGTACATTTGTTTTTCTGCCCTCTTTGATGTCACAGTTAAGCATTGCTTTTTCACTTGACATTTTTTCTAGGCACCTTTATCTTTAACCTAAATAGTAAAGCATTTCGTTTCACTACACATATGGCAAAGGTTTTACTATTTTAAAAGCTGTAGTCAATCACATGTGCTGGTATGCACCTATAATCCCAGATACATGGGGTTTCTGAGGCGGGAAGATCACAAGTTTAAGGTCAGCGTGGGCAACATAGCAAAACCCTATCTCAAAAGAAAGAAGGGGCTTGGAAAATACTGTTAACAGGTGCATGAATGCATGTAAACAGTAGAACAGTGTGTCACAGTAGAGGAAAACACACTACTAACAATTTAATGTATACTTCTGAAAAAAAAACAGTAGAAAGAATTTTGAATGTGCACAACATAATCTAATGTTAAAGGCTGAAGACAGGAAATATATGTATATCCTGATTTGATTATTACATACTATTTATGTACATATATGTATATGCTTTAAAAAGTCATACTGTACCCCCACAAAGATACACCAGGATTATATGTAAATCAGAAATTATAATAAAATGAATTTAGATTCTTCTTTCCTATGTCAAACTAAACAGCCTGACTTTTTGACAGAGGGTAACTTTGCTTACATTAAACAGAGTGTCAAAGTAGGAATATAACAGAAAGAGAAAAAACTTAAGCAATGAGAGTCAGAAAAGAAAGTTTATCCAGAAATGTGACAAAGGAATTTAATTAAGAAGCGCAGCAAAGAGCAAAAGTAATTTCAGCCTGATTCTTTGTGAATCACTTCATACACACAATGTTGAATCACAGTTCTGAGTTAATTTTAAGTGAATAATTAAAGTTAACATTAAATGGGGCCAGCAGAGGGTGTAGTGGTTAAGGCACTGGCTTCTCATATGTCCAACCACAGTTCAAGTCCTGGACATGGTGGCTTAAAACACACCAGGTGTGTGTGTGTGTGTGTGTGTGTGTGTATGTGTGTGTGCGTGTCAAAAATCCCAAGAGGAGAATGGAAGAGAAGGAATTGAGACATGACCATTCCCCTGTGGGGTGATTTCTCGCTTCTGTCTCTACATCTCTTTCTGTCTCTCTGGTGAACACACACCCTATAGCAAAAATCTCTCAAAAAAAAAAAAGTTAGTGTTAAATGAATAATTAAACCAAATGAACTAGATCTTTGCATACTGAGATTTATTATTTTGTGCTAATTCAGCCCAAGAGGATTGTTTTCTATTGTTACAAATAGAAAAATCTAAATATAAAAATGCTTAAACTTTCTACCGCTCACTGAACCAGTACACATCAGGATATCAGATAGGACTTGGCCCATCATTTTGTCCCAACCTTCAGTTTTCTGAAGTCTTTCTCTGACCATTTAGGCCCCAGCCAGAGTGCTTTCCCGGCCCTTCACTTTGCCTTCCATTGTCCTTTTCTGAACATGGTTATGATGTCCATTTTCATTAGTTATTTCTCTCTTCTTTTCTTATCTTATTTTCATGGAATCTTGCCCTCGTTATATCTAATACAGTTCTTGGATCCCATATCCCAACATAAGGTTGCCAGCAGAATTGACTTAGAGCACTGTCCTTTCAGTTCTTCTAATAGGTAAAAATAGAATAACAGATTAAATGCATGTAAAACAGAGAGTACCTCCTAGCAGGTTAGTGGTGACAAAATAAAAATCAGGTCCAGGGGCATCCCTGTAGCCTAGCAGTTAAGAAAGCCAGGTCCTAAGAATCAGACCCAGCTCCTGCAGCTTAGAGAAAACACCGGGCATGCGCCGTATGCCTGAAATCCCAGCAGGATGGAGAAATAAACAAGAAGGGATTGCAGCATGACCTCGCCCCACTGGGGTATTCCTCCCTCTCTCTTGCCCTCTCTCTGACAAGCAGTCATGCATTATGACCATTT
The DNA here is from genome assembly GCF_000334495.1 of Tupaia belangeri chinensis. Taxonomy (NCBI): domain Eukaryota; kingdom Metazoa; phylum Chordata; class Mammalia; order Scandentia; family Tupaiidae; genus Tupaia; species Tupaia belangeri. Next base: position 1,953,973 of record NW_006159643.1, read on the forward strand.
AAAATGTCAGGCTGATACATCATACTTGGAACTTTTTTTTTCCTATACCTATGTTCCCAAGTCCCTCTGAATAACTGTTTTCTCTTTAATTAATTATTTTTCCCTTTACAAAATCCTTTATGTGCTTCTCCCAAATGCCTGCAGGATCAAATTTAGTTACCTTTGATTTTTCCATCTTTTCTTTATCGTATGTTCTGTATTGTAATATGTTAAAAGCCTAAAATAAATATGTTCTTCCTTAAGATTAAGATTTTTATCTTTGCATTAAATACAGTTTCCTAATATTCAAACTGTGTGAGCACGAGTCAACCATTTCCTCAATATTTACAAATGCACTCTAAGGGCAAACTCATAATGGTTTCCTTTATCAGCATGAACTTATATCTGCTCCCCAAAATAAATTTTCTACATCTGTTTTTCCAGCTCCCTTTTCTATGCCTTTTACTTGTATTTCCACTGCCATATTCTATTTTATTCATCCAGCTTAAAACATCACAGAGCCTCTTTACCCGTGCAACATCGTCCTCTCATTTCTGTAATATACACTTTTTTCTTTTAATAAAATCTTGGCCTTCCTAGCTATATTACTGGAACACCAAGCCAACAGTTCTTGTTATTTTTTCCAGTGATTTTTTTTCCAAAATATATCACATGTTACTTTACTCTTAAAGCTTACATCATCTTCTTTCATCCCTAGTAAGGAATGACTACAAATATGCCTCTTGGAGTAAGACTTAGTTATTTGATCATCGAAATTCCCATAGCATACTCCCTAGGCAGCCAATGCTGATTTATCTTTCAAATCTTTTTCTAACCAGAAAATGTTGCTGAAATAATTCCATGATGTCTGTGTTTCATGGCTTCAAATTGGTTTTCCCTTTTTCATTTTAGACTTCTCTTTCTTTACTTCAATCTGAGAAGCCATGAGGAAGGACATGATGGAAAAGAAGCCCTCTTGCCCCAATAACAAGCCAATATACAGTGTACTGTGAATGGAAAAATCTCATTTTGTATGCTATAATGATGTACAGTGAATGAATGTAAATAAATAAATAAAAATAAATAAATAACAAGTATAAAGAGGTCTCTTTGCTCATCATGGATCTTCTTCTATTTTTGTACTGTTCTTTCAAGCACTAATTCCTCTTCTCCTAGACTGTGTTAGCAACCCATGTGAAGTCTTTCCTGATTAGTGTCACTGTGAACCATCTTGTTTTGAAGTCCTTTAGGACTGGCTTTAAAATATGAAACACACTGCTTAGTATTTTGATATAACAATATTGCAAGATTTATCTGTGTTTGAAAATGATCCTTTTGGCTCATTGGCTGAAGAGTTTGTTCTTTTGCATCTTGCTTACTCTTTATACAAATGCTGGGAGCACAATTATCGAAAACTGCTTTGAGATATTGTATTAAACCGATCATTTATCCATTCATTCAGCCTATTTAGTGTTACTCACTGAGTTAACTGCGTGGTATCCTGAGATCTGCCATGTGGTTCCATCTCCCAACAGCTCAGAGTCTGGAAGAAAAAGGAAAATAGGCAATTATAAAATAGAATTAGAAACCTACAAGAGTATATAAGATTATAAGAGAAGAATTCCTAGGGCCAGACCTGTAGCACAGTGGTTAAACATTGTGTATTGGGAGCAGGATCCCTCATGGCCAACTACAGTTAGAATCCTAACCTGGAAGCTTGAAAAACACACTGGGCATATGTGCATGGGTACCCAAAATCCTGATATGATGGAGTAATGGGCAAGGGATTGCAGCATGACCACACCCAATTGGGGGTTCTCTCTCTCTCTCTCCCCCCTCCCTTCCTGCTTCCCTCCCCCTCCCTCCTTCTCTATTTCTGGCAAGTACACACACCCTCCAGCAATTAAAAAAACTTCAAAATTAAAAAAAAAACTAAAAAAAAGAAGAATCCCTAAATTAGTGTGAAAGAAGGAGAGAGTAGAAAGAAAACAATCAGTAAAATGTAACTAGATGGAAGAAGGGAGCAAAGTGTCCCAGGCAGAAGACAGAGCAAAGAAGAGGTGGCCAAGTTGTTTGTGAAATGGTTACGGTGATGCATCACGACTTCACATAGCTGCAGAGATGAGTTTAGGGAAGTGATGAGTTATGAAGCTAAGAAGACCACAAGAGCCAGATCACAAGGGACCTTGTATGGCACATTGAAGTCTTTGCCCTTTGTACGGCCCCACAATTGCTGATGACTAGTCATTAAACTTCTGACTTGCACCAGGAAAATGGTTCCAGATTCTGTCTGCATATCAGGTTTCTGCTTTCCAAAATCTGAAACTCTTTTGACTTCCAGGTAAACCCTCAACCTCATTCTCCACCTCTCAGAATATCCCAGACCCCATTGCCAGATTAACTGTATTCCTGCATTCTCTCTCTCATATCTTTGCTTTGAAATTCCCAACGTTTGATTACCTACCAAATACACCAGAAATCCTGTACAAAATGACCTCGAGTTAATCTCCACTATCATTTTCCATTTCTCTCCTGAGTACACTGTTCATGACAGGTACTGGTTCCCCATGCCCTTGCTCACACAGTTTCTCTCAGGACATCCATATCGTTTTTCTATCTGCTCAACCTTTCTATCTTTCTAGACACACCTCCGATGTTAATTGTCTTCTTAGAATCAACAATGTATTTTACTTGTTACCTTTACTTATTGTACTCTGCTCTGTAGTTTTCTGTGTTTATTTTATTCATCTGACAGAAACCATCGCTCTTTGATGGTCAGAGCTGTGTCTCGGCCATTTATTTTGTTTCTCATAATACATGACACTATTTCTTGAAGACTCTTATTAAGTAGAAACTAGTATAGAAAAGATACCATATATTATCCTTCTAAAGTCTATCATTGGATCATTGGACATTGTCATATAATAAATTTTAATTCCAAGAGATTTCTGTCAATAATGCTTACTTTCACAAGAATTTGAATTTTTTTTTTTTTTTGGAGAGGTTTTTGCTATAGGGCGCGTGCGCTCACCAGACAGACGGAGAGAGACATAGAGACAGAAAGCGAGAAATCACCCCCCAGGGGGATGGTAACGCCACAATCCCTTCTCCTCCATTCTCCTCTCAGGATCTTGGGCAGGCACACACATGCGCCCAGCATGAGTTTTAAGCCACCGGGTCTGGGATGCGAACTGCGGTCTACTACATGGGAGTCCACCGACATAGCCATTACACTAACTGCTGGTTCCCCCTAGAATTTGAATTATTTTAACACTTGTTCTTCCTATTTTTCAATGGTGAAAAGCCCAAACAGAAAGCAGTGTTTTCAGCTGTGATCCAGAGTTTCTGACTATGTATTTCATTATTTAAGAAATGCCCCGTTCCGGATATTCTGACTCATCGATAGCTTGCTTTCATCTCTGATCCACAGGGAGGAAGATTTTCCTGGATTTGTTGCCTCACATTTCTCTCCTACATTTCAGAGATCCTGACCTCTTCTGTAATTACTTCCTGGATATCTCCTTCATTCTCAGCCCTGGAAGTCCCTCGTTGGGCCCAGCCTTATAGTGTTTTCTGGAATTCATTTGTTAGCTTGTTGTTAGAGCTTCCTGTTGAAATATACTTAATGCCCCTTGCCCTAAGCTGTACTTGTGTATATGCTACCACATAATTTTTCATATGATGTTTTCACTGTACCCATATCTCACTTCTCCTACTGAATTGTGAACATTCATTTTGTTGCATGCCCTCAAATGAACCATTTCTCTTATAATATATGCTTTCACACTAGGCAGAGCCACCTTTTATGGGTGTGAAATGACTTTGTCCCCAAATCCCCTGAAACATGTAGTTGCAATCAAGTCTTAAAACTACCAGAATGTGAGCTCCATGAGAGCGAGGAGCCTTCATATCATACCCATCATCATATTCTAATTTATAGAACGGTGCCTGGCGATAGCATCAGTCTCAGTAGCGTTGGTGGTACAAGAGGATGCTTGGTTAATATGCAGCATTATGAAGGGAACAATGTTACATCAGCCTTTTTATATATTTGTAAATCAGAAAGACTAATACTACATCCAAACTTCAGTAACAGAACCCAATCGAAGATATTTACATAGTAGTGACTTTTTTAAATGTTCATCACTGATATTTTTCATTACAGTGGTATTCTGAGATTTTTTTTTGAATATACAAATTATTGCCAGTTTTTGAGATTTACAGGTTCTGGGATTTCTGCTTCCAAAGTGACTGCCACTTTCACAGAGAAACTCAAGCAGCTGCTGTTACCTTGGAGAACTTAGAGTACTTTGGGCTGGCATCTAGCTAAGTACCCTGAAAGATGACTTGAAAAGACAAGCTACACCACCCCCTAAAGGTTGCTTTTGTGCTCTGACATGGAACTGTTTCCTTGCATGAACTGTCTAGAGACCATGATCTGTATGAGATTCAGGAGCTCTGTGGGGGAAAAAAAAATTTAGCCTGGTGAGCAACTGAGGTTCAGATGTGTGCTGATCCTATGATACTGGGGTTTTCTAAAAGAGCTCAGACTGAAAGAAGAAATGGAGAAACACTGAGAGAAAATATCTGCTCTGGTTTGGATGTATTTCCCCCAAATTCATGCATTGAGGGCTGGTCCCATAGCCTTCTGGTCATCAGAACTAGATGCCATAGGGATCACCATGGTTTAACTCCCAATCTCAGTGGTTTAAAAAATACGCCAAGTGGGCCAGCAATGGCATAGCAGTTGTGTTGCTGGACTCCCTCATGGCCGACTGTGATTCAAGTCTCAGACCCAGTGGTTTGAAAATCATGTCAGGCACGTGTGCCCAAGATCCCAGGAAGAAAATGGAGGAGAAAGGATTGTGGCATGGCCACACCCCCTGAGGGGATGATTTCTTACTTTCCCTCTCACTGTCTGTCTCTCTCTCCACCAAGTGCATGTGCCCTATGACAAAAAAAAAAAAAAAAAGGAAATAAAAAGAAGCCATATGAAAAAAAAAAAAAAAAAAAGGAAATAAAAAGAAAAAGAAAAACATGCCAAGTATACATGCATGTTTGCCCAGAATCCTGACAGGATGGAGAAGTGGACAAGGAGAAATTGTGATATAACCATGCCTTGTTAGGGGAGGCTGTCTTGCACTCTCTGCTTCTCACTCTCTTTCTTTGGAACATGCACACACCCTCTGGCAATTTAAAAAATAAATCATGAATTGAAATTGGTTGCTGTTTGATGGTTTATTAAGAGGGTGAAAACTTAATCCAACTATGAGATTAAGAGGTAGAACATCTGGAAGATTATCAGAATTAGAGTCATCAGGGTGGAGCCCCTGTAATTGAATCCTGGTCAGTTTATGAGGAGAGGAAATGAGACTAGAGCAGAGAAACAGACACAGACACAAGCTCACTCTCTGGCCATCTGGGGACCCTGCAGGGAGTCCCCACTAACTGGAAGACCCTCAGTAGATACAGCCCCTTGACCTTGGGCCTCTAATGCATAAACTGAATAAAGTGTTATTCTTTATAAATTACCTGGATGATAACACTGCCCAAAAAGATACAAAGCCTGGTCAGTAGGATGAGGAAGCATGAAAGGAAGCCAGGTTCCAAAGACTCTAGCCAACTTCCAGGTTTATGCCTGAGTCTGAGCTGAGGCAGAAGGGAATAGAGGTCCAGAGGGCTAACAACAACCAGACAGTGAGGGTGGCAGCAGATCAACCACTGGAAAACAGTTCCTGGAACAGCAGAAACCATCACAGGGAGAGGCAGCAGTTCTAATTATTCATGATACCCTCCTGGACTTCTTTCCTGATGGAAATACAGGCAGGTGAGAAAGACTGGCTTTCCAACCAACTATGTTCAGAGCATTGATTTCCATGTTCCACTCCCAACCCCAGCTAAAGAAAATGCAAGATGTGTGAGTAGAAAGCATTAAGCAGAAATGGAAAAAAACAAACTTTTAAAAATTCAACTGAAGTTACCAGTTGAGCTCTTATATGCGTGTTCAACAAAAGCATATATACACACAATAACAAACACAGCATGTATTTGAAAGTCTCTATGTCTTACGCTTTTGAGGGAAGGTAGGGAGCTGCAGATGTTGTAGCCAAGATTAGAACAAGAGGTGTGGTGCCAGTTGAACAACTCCAGGGAAGTGTACAAACCTTCAAGGAGACAGAATATTTTGGGGTTACTCAGAATGAGTGTGTTAAAGGGAAATATCACTGTAAAGAATGACTAACCGACTCACTAGTACTTTGACAAGAAGTGGTGTTCCAGATTGCAAAGAGGGCAGGACCCAGAGGGCAGGATCCAGAGGGCATTTGGCCTGGAGAACGTCTACAAGGAACCTAAAATAACAACCACCACTTACTACTGGCTCAATGGTCTATGTTATTTGCATATACTTATTTGCTCATTTAAGTCTCATGACCACTCTATAAGATGGGGGTTATTTCTATACACATTTCACAGGGAATTGAGACACAGAAAGGCTGAGTAACTTGTACAAGTCACACAAGTAGTAAGCAGCTGAGTGGATTCAAACCCAGCTGTCAGGCTCCAATGTCTGCTCCTAACACTAGTGCCCAGATGAGGTTCTTTACCGTTTACTCTGTGCCAAGTTCCCATCAAAGTATATTGCATAGGTTAACATACTTGAGGTAAAAAGTGAAGATTATTTTACCTTTTGGGTAATTTTTTTAAAAAGAAAAGAATTGGGATTGCTAATCTCCATGACTACAGAATACAACTGGATAAGAAGTAAAAAGTGTGATTGGGACCAGCAGTTAGCGTAATGGCTATGTCACTGAACTCTCATGTAACCGACTGCGGTTTGAGTCCTGGACCTGGTAGCTTAAACTCATGCCGGGCACGTGTGTGTGTGTGCCCAAGATCCCAAGAGAAGGGAACCAGCAGTTAGCGGAATGGCTATGGTGCTGGACTCCCACGTAGTCGACTGCAGTTCGCATCCTGGACCCGGTGGCTTAAAGCTCACACCGGGCGCGTGTGCGTGCGTGCCCAAGATCCCGAGAGGAGAATGGAGGAGAAGGGATTGCGGCGTGACCATCCCCCCTGGGGGGTGATTTCTCGCTTTCTGTCTCTATGTCTCTCTCTGTCTGGCGAGTGTACACGCCCTATAGCGAAAAAAACTCTCAAAAAAAAAAAAAAAAAAGATCCCAAGAGCAGAATAGAGGTGTA
>NW_006159643.1:1961194-1962935 GCF_000334495.1 Tupaia belangeri chinensis
TTCTATTTCTTGCTTTCTATCTCTCTGTCTCTCTCTGTCTTTCTGGCAAGCGCACACACCCAATAGCAAAACGTCTCCAAAAAAAAGGAAGTAAAAAGCGTGATTAAAATAAAAATTCTGATTTTTCTTTGTTGGTTTTGCCAGAGTGTACATGGACTTATGTAGTTGTTCATAGTAGTCTCTAATAATCTTTTGTGTTTCTGGGGTATGAGTTCCAATGTCTTCTTTATTGTTTCTTATTTTATGTACTCAAATATTCTTTGTATTTTTTTCTTCCTTAGTCTAGCTAACAGTTGATTTTATTGATCCTTTCAAAGAAAATATTTATTTATTTTCTTCATCTTTTGTACTTTTTTTTGGTCTTTAATGTATTTCTACTCTGGTCTTTATTATTTCTTTGCTTCTACCACATTTTGACTTAACTTATTCTTGCTTTTCTAGTTCTTAAAGATGTATTGTTAGGTATCTGCCATCTTTCAATTTGTGTGTGTGTGTAAGTACTTATAGCTAAAAACTTTCGTCTTAGCACTGTTTTTGTTGTATATAATGTGCTTTGATATGTCATGAGTTCATTTTTATTTACTTCAGTGATTTTTTAAATTTCTTTCCTAATTGCCCATTGACCGAGCAGTTATTCAGAAGCATGTTGTTTTGTTTTCATGTATATTTCCCGTTCCTCATACTGAGTTCTAGTTTTATTCCATTATGGTCAGGAAAAAATAACTGATATGACTTTTATCAACATGGCTTTTCTCTATTTTGCACTCATTTGGAATAATGCAACATATTAACTGAATTCTGGATCTCTCATAAAGGTATTTGGTGTATACAGTGTTGCTTAATTAGTGATTCTGTAAAGTAACAAGGATGAGGACCTCCTATTCCACCATCTTCCTAATGTCACTCCATTTACTCCTTTATTTAACAAATATTTTCAATATGCTAACCAGGTGCTTAAGGGTTTATATTTTTAAAAATTGTTACTGGTGCAGCTGCAGTGGCATCAGCAAGAGGGGCTTCTGTGCAGTGGCTGAGGCAGCATGTGAGGCCTGTTTGGGGTTCCCAGCTTAATCCAAACAAGTTGGACACCTTAGAAAATGCATGTAGTCCTAACTAGCCAAGGCTAGAGCAAGAAGGATTGCAATATGGCAAGACCCTTTCGAAAATACCTCTGTCTGCCTCTCTCCTCTTTCTCTCCCTCTCTTTCACACACACACATACACACACACGAATTGCTATTATTAGGCTACAAGCTATCTTCAAAAATATCACAATCAATGAAAAGACAAAATGACAATTACTAATTACTATTTATATTATTGTTTTATTGTATATTATATTATTCTTAAATTCTATATTATACTATACACAAAATGATATAAAATTATCAAGAAGGAAGCACTAAATTTTAACTTGTTACTAAATTCTGTAAGTACTTTAAGAAAGTCTGGAAGTGCTCTTCCAAAAAAAAAAAGTCAACTCACTGCTTCCTTCATCAAAAAACTTGTTACAAAAATAAATAAATAAATAAATAAATAAATAAATAACTGATGAACTACGTCTGTGTGCTTAATGCCGTAGTGAATTTACATTCTGACATAGGTTTCTGCTCTAGAGGATCCACAACTGTTTGCAGACCAAAAATATAACATATGTTCCATAGAACACAACAAAAATTAAAAATATGACAGAAATGCCTGTCTTAAAAGTTTATTGGGGCGGGGGGAACCAGCAGTTGGCG
>NW_006159643.1:1963138-1964798 GCF_000334495.1 Tupaia belangeri chinensis
AGCAAACACGCCATATAGTGAAAAAGAAAAAAAAAAAAAAAAACCCTCCAAAAAAGTTTATTGGGGCCGGCAGGTGGTGTGGTAGTTATGAGCACTGGACTGGAACATGGCCAACCATAATTTACATCCCAGACCTGGTGACTTGTTTTCTCACTTTCCCTATCTTTCTGTCACTCTGTCCTTATCTGGTCAAATAAATAAATAAATAAATAGAATTCAGAAAGAATTTAAACAAAATAAAAGTGTATCAATAACTATGTCTGTGGACACTGGCAGATGGTGTAATGGTTACGTGTCTGGATTTCCAAGTGGTCAACCACAATTCCAGTCCTGGACCTGGAGGCTTAAACTCACTCTAGGTGTGTGTACCCAATATTCCAAGAGGAGAATGAAGGAGAAGGGAATGTGGCGTGGCCATATCCCCGGGAGGTGACTTCTTGCTTTTTGTCTCTCTGTCTCTTTCTGTCTGTCCAGTGAGCACATGCACCCTATAACAAAAATCTCTCTCTAAAACAAATAAAATAAAAAATAACTCTCTGTGTGAGTGTGTGTGTAATTACAAAGTGGTTGACAGTCCTCTTACGCAAAAATTTGATGAACTCCTATAATAGGACATGTGGTCAGAAAAGGTAGAAATTCGTATTATTCTCAGTGGATTTTCCCCTTCCCCCAGCTTTATTACCCTTCAGATATGGAAGGAGAAAAATCGATTTTTGTGCTATGTGGAAGATTTTTATTAATTGCAAAAGTTCAATTCAAGAATGTACTGACAGGAGTGGGGCACTGGTACACACACAGAAATAGCATGCGATTCTTTTCACATTAGTTTCACAGTCACCCACTTTAATTTGTCAGTTACATCATATATATCTCCATTGCCATAAAAATTTGACAGCCTTAGGCTAGCAGATTGCATAGTGGTTACCTCACTGGACTCACAAATGGCCTACCGTAGTTCAAGTCCTGAACCCAGTGGCTTGAAACTCACACCAGGTGCATGTGCACCCAAGATCCCAGGGGGAGAACAGAGGAAGGATTGTGGTGTGGCCACTCCCCCTGGAGGCGGGGGGTGATTTCGTACTTTCTCTCTCACTGTCTCTATCTCTTTCCGGCAAGTGCACGTGCCCTAAGACCAAAAAAAAAGCCTCTTAAAAAAAAGTGACAAACTTTTCCCTAGTGTCTACCATCATCTTTAAGAAAAGAGGCTCTAGTTTATAGACCAGAGAAGAACTTCTGTATAATAATGTATCAGCCAGTGTCTACTCGGAATAGCAGAAACCACTTGGCGTATTTCAAACAGAAGAAATTTATTACAGGAAACTAGTTTAAAAGATGCTATAAGAGTCAAAAGAGATAATAAGTTTATCCAAGTAACAGTGACCACGGAAAGCCACTACCATGAGTAAAGCTAGAGGACTGAAAGGGGAGAGAGTATCCAGAGCCCACAGCTTTAGGCCTCTTGTACTACCGAGCACCCCCTCATTCCCATCAGAGCACTCTCGGGCCTCCACTGCCACTGCTCTTTGGGCCACACTGAATGAACAGGAATCCAGAGCTCACACTGGCCAGTGGCCCCGCTGCCAGAGCCACTTGCCAGACACCAGAAGAAATAAAGTAACTCTATCCTCTTCCCAACCCCCCGTCACCTGCCACTACCTCT
>NW_006159643.1:1965713-1967550 GCF_000334495.1 Tupaia belangeri chinensis
CGGGGGTGGGGGGGGGGGGTGCTATTTCTTGCTTTCTATCTCTCTGTCTCTCTCTGTCTTTCTGGCAAGCGCACACACCCAATAGCAAAACGTCTCCAAAAAAAAGGAAGTAAAAAGCGTGATTAAAATAAAAATTCTGATTTTTCTTTGTTGGTTTTGCCAGAGTGTACATGGACTTATGTAGTTGTTCATAGTAGTCTCTAATAATCTTTTGTGTTTCTGGGGTATGAGTTCCAATGTCTTCTTTATTGTTTCTTATTTTATGTACTCAAATATTCTTTGTATTTTTTTCTTCCTTAGTCTAGCTAACAGTTGATTTTATTGATCCTTTCAAAGAAAATATTTATTTATTTTCTTCATCTTTTGTACTTTTTTTTGGTCTTTAATGTATTTCTACTCTGGTCTTTATTATTTCTTTGCTTCTACCACATTTTGACTTAACTTATTCTTGCTTTTCTAGTTCTTAAAGATGTATTGTTAGGTATCTGCCATCTTTCAATTTGTGTGTGTGTGTAAGTACTTATAGCTAAAAACTTTCGTCTTAGCACTGTTTTTGTTGTATATAATGTGCTTTGATATGTCATGAGTTCATTTTTATTTACTTCAGTGATTTTTTAAATTTCTTTCCTAATTGCCCATTGACCGAGCAGTTATTCAGAAGCATGTTGTTTTGTTTTCATGTATATTTCCCGTTCCTCATACTGAGTTCTAGTTTTATTCCATTATGGTCAGGAAAAAATAACTGATATGACTTTTATCAACATGGCTTTTCTCTATTTTGCACTCATTTGGAATAATGCAACATATTAACTGAATTCTGGATCTCTCATAAAGGTATTTGGTGTATACAGTGTTGCTTAATTAGTGATTCTGTAAAGTAACAAGGATGAGGACCTCCTATTCCACCATCTTCCTAATGTCACTCCATTTACTCCTTTATTTAACAAATATTTTCAATATGCTAACCAGGTGCTTAAGGGTTTATATTTTTAAAAATTGTTACTGGTGCAGCTGCAGTGGCATCAGCAAGAGGGGCTTCTGTGCAGTGGCTGAGGCAGCATGTGAGGCCTGTTTGGGGTTCCCAGCTTAATCCAAACAAGTTGGACACCTTAGAAAATGCATGTAGTCCTAACTAGCCAAGGCTAGAGCAAGAAGGATTGCAATATGGCAAGACCCTTTCGAAAATACCTCTGTCTGCCTCTCTCCTCTTTCTCTCCCTCTCTTTCACACACACACATACACACACACGAATTGCTATTATTAGGCTACAAGCTATCTTCAAAAATATCACAATCAATGAAAAGACAAAATGACAATTACTAATTACTATTTATATTATTGTTTTATTGTATATTATATTATTCTTAAATTCTATATTATACTATACACAAAATGATATAAAATTATCAAGAAGGAAGCACTAAATTTTAACTTGTTACTAAAGTCTGGAAGTACTTTAAGAAAGTCTGGAAGTGCTCTTCCAAAAAAAAAAAGTCAACTCACTGCTTCCTTCATCAAAAAACTTGTTACAAAAATAAATAAATAAATAAATAAATAAATAAATAACTGATGAACTACGTCTGTGTGCTTAATGCCGTAGTGAATTTACATTCTGACATAGGTTTCTGCTCTAGAGGATCCACAACTGTTTGCAGACCAAAAATATAACATATGTTCCATAGAACACAACAAAAATTAAAAATATGACAGAAATGCCTGTCTTAAAAGTTTATTGGGGCGGGGGGAACCAGCAGTTGGCGTAATGGCTATGTCGCTGGATTCTCACGTAGTCGACCACGATTCACGTCCCGGACCCAGTGGCTTAAAAATAACACTG
>NW_006159643.1:1967691-1976285 GCF_000334495.1 Tupaia belangeri chinensis
TAAAAAAGAAAAAAAAAAAAAAACCCCTCCAAAAAAGTTTATTGGGGCCGGCAGGTGGTGTGGTAGTTATGAGCACTGGACTCCCACATGGCCAACCATAATTTACATCCCAGACCTGGTGACTTGTTTTCTCACTTTCCCTATCTTTCTGTCACTCTGTCCTTATCTGGTCAAATAAATAAATAAATAAATAGAATTCAGAAAGAATTTAAACAAAATAAAAGTGTATCAATAACTATGTCTGTGGACACTGGCAGATGGTGTAATGGTTACGTGTCTGGATTTCCAAGTGGTCAACCACAATTCCAGTCCTGGACCTGGAGGCTTAAACTCACTCTAGGTGTGTGTACCCAATATTCCAAGAGGAGAATGAAGGAGAAGGGAATGTGGCGTGGCCATATCCCCGGGAGGTGACTTCTTGCTTTTTGTCTCTCTGTCTCTTTCTGTCTGTCCAGTGAGCACATGCACCCTATAACAAAAATCTCTCTCTAAAACAAATAAAATAAAAAATAACTCTCTGTGTGAGTGTGTGTGTAATTACAAAGTGGTTGACAGTCCTCTTACGCAAAAATTTGATGAACTCCTATAATAGGACATGTGGTCAGAAAAGGTAGAAATTCGTATTATTCTCAGTGGATTTTCCCCTTCCCCCAGCTTTATTACCCTTCAGATATGGAAGGAGAAAAATCGATTTTTGTGCTATGTGGAAGATTTTTATTAATTGCAAAAGTTCAATTCAAGAATGTACTGACAGGAGTGGGGCACTGGTACACACACAGAAATAGCATGCGATTCTTTTCACATTAGTTTCACAGTCACCCACTTTAATTTGTCAGTTACATCATATATATCTCCATTGCCATAAAAATTTGACAGCCTTAGGCTAGCAGATTGCATAGTGGTTACCTCACTGGACTCACAAATGGCCTACCGTAGTTCAAGTCCTGAACCCAGTGGCTTGAAACTCACACCAGGTGCATGTGCACCCAAGATCCCAGGGGGAGAACAGAGGAAGGATTGTGGTGTGGCCACTCCCCCTGGAGGCGGGGGGTGATTTCGTACTTTCTCTCTCACTGTCTCTATCTCTTTCCGGCAAGTGCACGTGCCCTAAGACCAAAAAAAAAGCCTCTTAAAAAAAAGTGACAAACTTTTCCCTAGTGTCTACCATCATCTTTAAGAAAAGAGGCTCTAGTTTATAGACCAGAGAAGAACTTCTGTATAATAATGTATCAGCCAGTGTCTACTCGGAATAGCAGAAACCACTTGGCGTATTTCAAACAGAAGAAATTTATTACAGGAAACTAGTTTAAAAGATGCTATAAGAGTCAAAAGAGATAATAAGTTTATCCAAGTAACAGTGACCACGGAAAGCCACTACCATGAGTAAAGCTAGAGGACTGAAAGGGGAGAGAGTATCCAGAGCCCACAGCTTTAGGCCTCTTGTACTACCGAGCACCCCCTCATTCCCATCAGAGCACTCTCGGGCCTCCACTGCCACTGCTCTTTGGGCCACACTGAATGAACAGGAATCCAGAGCTCACACTGGCCAGTGGCCCCGCTGCCAGAGCCACTTGCCAGACACCAGAAGAAATAAAGTAACTCTATCCTCTTCCCAACCCCCAGTCACCTGCCAATACCTCTAGTTGACAAGGCCTGTCAGGAAGGCAACTGGCAAGGGAGTCCTGAGAAAGTCATTTAAAGGTTTTTCAGTCCACAAAGTGGAGAATAATATAGAAAATGGAAGGGACAGAACTAAGATCTCACTCTCCTCTAGCAACTAACTAAAGGATAATTCACATCTGCCTTCTAACAACCAAAGAAAAAGAATAATTAGTTCAAAAACCACAGTTGGTTTGTAATTGTCAGTTAATTAATGCCAGTTAATTATTTCGGTAATAGCTCTATTTTTTATTCCTCTAATGTATACCCAAACATGAGGGAAAAATACACATAGATATGTAATTTAGTGATATCAGTAAGATGAATATTAATATGTGTTATATTTATTTACATATACTCCTTCTTATATTAAGATAGGGTCAGAAATGGTATATTATATCCAGTTTTTATCTTGAGTTCTCAAGGCCATGCCAAAAACTTGGTGTATTATATAGTGTCAAAAATTTTACCCTACAAATAAAAATCCCTAATTTATTATGTAAACAACAAAGTACACTCAGAGAATGCTATAAAAATTTTCTTCCTCTTCCTCCACACCCCTGCTGCCATGCCTCCAGTGATCCCTGAGAAGTTCCAGCACATGGTGTGAGTACTCAATACCAACATGGATGGGTGGTGGAAAAGGGCCTTAGCCATCACCGCCATTAAAGGTATGTGGTGAAGCCATACTCATGTGGTGTGGAGGAAAGCAGACATAGAACTCACTAGCAGGCAGGAGAGCTCACCGAGGATGAGGGAGAATGTGTGATCACTATCATGCAGAATCCACACCAGTACAAGATCCAGACTGTTATTGAATGGAAGAAAGATGCAAAGGATAGAAAATACACGAGGTCCTGGCCAACAGTCTGGACAACAAACTGTGTGAAGACCTGGAGAGCCTGAGGAAGATTCAGGCCCATAGAGGGCTGCACCACTTCTGGGGCCTTGGGTCCAAGGCCAGCACACCAAGACAACTGGAAGTCGTGGTTATACCGTGGAAGTGTCCAAGAAGAAATAGGTCTGTAAGTCTTGTCTGTTAATAAATAGTTTCTATTCAACAAAAAAAAAAAAAAAAAAAAAAACCTTCCAATTAAATAGATCATAAAAATAATATATTTTCAAATGTGAAAACATAACTTTAGTAAGGACTTTAGCAAATTTCCTTTTTGGGCAGCTGGCAGGATATGACCTTTATTGAGCTTATCCACCAGAGTGGATACAGTGTCCGTACAAAACCAAATGCTTGTTACTAGAATTTCTGCATCACAATTAAAATCTAAACAGTTTTTTAAAACAGTCAACTCAGTCAAATTCCCTACTTCGGAATCAATAGCTTCTCTGAAGCCACAGTAACTATTAACTATGGTTATGACTCAATTGCAGAAATTCGATTGGTTGGAAAGCTAATTAAACTTCCAACTTGCTCAAATAGAATTACACAAAGGCAAAATTATATTTTTCACAGAGATTCAGTCCACTGGAATCAACAACACTAGACAGCTGTTAGGGTATTTAGAGTCCTGAGATAGTAAGGAATCCAGGCATCCTTCAGACAGTCTTCTGTTGTCCTTTCTTCCCAATCAAAGATGTGTGGATGTGTGGAATAATGCCACCACCAGCAATTGTAGCCTTGATGAGAGAGTCTAATTCCTCATCTCCACGAAGAGCAAGTTCCAAGTGACAAGAGGTAATACACTTTACCTTTAAGTCTTTTGTTGCATTTCCTGCCAGTTCAAGTACCTCTGCAATGAGGTGAGGTACTCCAGGATCATAGCGCTGTACATAGCTGTAGATGTGCCCACACCCACGGCTGGTGGTCCTAGATTTCAGGTGTCCATGAAGCCTGCTCTCTGGAAATGGGAAACCACCTTTGATTTGGCTTTTTCTGAGTCCTTCCCAGCCTTACTGCCAGCCATTTCTAATTCGACTAAAGTTCACAGAAGCAAGGCAGAAAAAGGGCTAGTGAGACACGCAGCGAGATACTACCAGCTACTCCAGCTCACCATGATACAAACTGCTGCAAATTTCTAACATTATCAATAAATGGTAGAACATTTTTTCCAACTTCTTGTGGACTGCTTAGTCTCTTATCCGAAAATGTTTTCAACTCTGACTAATATGTTATCTGGCATTATTCTTTATAAATAATTTTGGAAATAATATGTGTTTTCTTTTCTCTGTTTTACTTTTAGTAAAGGCCAAGAACAGCCATAATGAGGACTAATTTGGGAATAGCACTTCAAAAACTATGTAAAAAGTTTTTTTCATTGAATGTAGCTAGGAGTTAGAAAACATAAGGATGAGGACTCCTAGAAAGTGTCTTTGGGTCTTGGAAACTGAGAACATCAGTGAACTGCCAACTTCAGTGACATTGCAGACTGTGACAACAAGAATGAAGGATCAGAAATCAGAATTTGAATCCGGGACATGAACCACAGTCAGTCAGCGTCCTGTCCCTTAGCCACTATGATGGCTACTGCCTGCCCCCCCCCCTGGCATAATTTTTTTTTTCTTTTTTTTTTTTTTTGGAGAGATTTTCACTGTAGGGCGCGTGCGCTCGCCAGACAGACAGAGAGAGACATAGAGACAGAAAGCGAGAAATCACCCCCCAGGGGGGATGGTCACGCCGCAATCCCTTCTCCTCCATTCTCCTCTCGGGATCTTGGGCACGCACGCACACGCGCCCGGCGTGAGTTTTAAGCCACCGGGTCCGGGACACGAACTGCGGTCGACTACGTGGGAGTCCAGCGACATAGCCATTACGCTAACTGCTGGTTCCCACCCTGGCATAATTTTTAAGCCACTGGGTCTCAGACTCAAACCAGAGTCACCTGTATTGGACTCATCATCTTAACCTCCATACCACCTGCTGACCCTACACTGCTTTTATTTCTTGCAGCAATTAAATTTGATTATAAAAGATTTAAAAAGAAACAAGAAAGAAAGAAAGAAAGAAAGAAAGAAAGAAAGAAAGAAAGAAAGAAAGAAAGAAAGAAAGAAAGAAAGAAAGAAAGAAAGAAAGAAAGAAAAAGAAAGAAAAATACATGACTTTCTCGATGACTTAATACTTATCAGAAACTAACCTGCTAGGATTTTTTCAGAGCTTACCTAGCCTTGAAGAAGGGTAAACTCAACTCCATCCCATTCTAATCTTCCCAAAGGTGGGCAAGAGGGTACCAAGACTCACTTGTGAAGTTCACAGACCATGGTGCTGGTTCACTGAGATCTACTCACAGACTCTAAAATGCCCCCCACACCTTATCACACTAAAAGCCAGAGTTCCTTTTATCCATATATCATGTTCAGCTACCAAGAAAAATTACAAGACATGCTAAAAGGTAAAAATTAGTGTAAAGAGACAGATCAAACATTATAACCAGATAGAAATGTCATGGATGTTAGAATTAGCAGTCCAGAAATGTAAAACGACGGTAATTAAGATGCTAGGGATTCAGTAAACAGTATGTAAGCACAGATGGGCAGTATCAGCAGAGAGAGAGAAATTCTAAGAGAGAATAAAAAATAAATGCAAGAGACCGAAAATACTATAACAGAAATAAAGAGTGTCTTTAATAGGCTTATTTGTAGCCTGGACATAACTGAGAGAAAAAAAAGAAAAAAGAAAAAACTCTGAATTTGAGAATGTCTTAATAGAAATCACCAAAATTGAGAAACAAAAAGGGGGAAAAAAAGGTTTATAAAAATATAGTAAAATATACTACACCCCACTGGGGGATAAAAAAAATCCCTCTCTTTGTCTGACTGGCAAGTGCACACGCTGTCCAGCAAATAAAAGAAAAAAAAGTGAAAAAAAAAAACATAGTAAAATATTCAAGATCTGTGAAACAGCTACAGAAGTTGTAAGGTCTGTATAATGAGAATTCCAGAAGGAGAAGAAAGAGGGAAAGGAACACAGAAAAATTTGAAATAATAATGACTGAGAATTTCCCCCAAAACTAGTATCAGAAACCACAGATCCTATAAGCTCAGAGAACACTGAACAAGGTAATATATAATAAAACTACACTTTAGCATGTCATTTTCAAATGACAAAATATCAAAGGTAAAGAAAGAATCTGAATGCAACCAGAAGAAGAAAATGTCTTCTCTCTAGAGGAGCAAAGATAATAATTGCATCTGACTTCTGCCCAGAAACCATGCTATCAAGAATTATAGAGTGAAGTATGTATTTGTGTATTTACCTAAAGAGCACATGTGTGCTCCCAGAGATAAAGAGAGACAGTGAGAGGCAAAGTAAAAAATCACCCCCTGGGGGAATGGCCATGCCACACTCCCTCCTCCTCCACTCTCCTGCCAGGATCTTGGGAGTACACACACATGCACCCAGCATGATTTTCAAGCCACTAGGTCTGAGACTTGAACCATGGTCAGCCATGTGGGAGTCCAGTGATATAACCACTACACCATCTGCTGGCCCCTGAAAATGTTGCAAGGAAAAGACAAACAACTTAGAATTCTGTACCCTGAAAAAATTATCCCCAAGCCTGAAGAATAAATTACTCCTTCAGACAAACACAAATTGAGTGAATTTGTTGTCAGTAGACCTGCCTTGTAAGAAATGTTTGATGGGATTCTTTAGAGAGATGGGAAATAATAAGGGTCAGAAACACAGATCTACATAAAGAGAGGAGAATAAATAGATGAAGGTAAAAATAAGATGTTTATACTTAATAAAACTCAAAACTTTCCTACTAAGATCAGACACAAGGATGTCCCCTCTTCCCACTCCTTTTCAACAACCTGCTACAAGTACTATGCAATATAGTAAAACAAGAAAATGAAATAAAAAGTGTACAACTACAGATGAAATAAATAAAACTGCCTTTGTTCCCAGATGATATGATCATCTATATAGAAAACTTGAAAGAATGAACAAAAAACTTCTGAAACTAATAAACAATTACAGTAGGGTTGCAGGAAATGAGAGTAACAACAAAAAAATCAATTGCTTTCCTGTATACCAGTGGTAAAGAAATAGAATTTTACATTAAAAGCACAATACCATTTACATTAGCACCCAGTAAAATGAAATGGTTAGTTATAAATCTAACAAGATGTGCATAAGATCTATATGAGGAAAACTACAATAGTCTGATGAAAGAAATCAGAAAACTAAGAAGGGGGAGATATACTCTGTTCATGGATGGACTCTATATTGTCAGAATATCCCAACTTGATCTATAGATTAATGCAATTTTAATCAAAACCTCAGGAATACTCAACAAGATTTTTTTTAGCCAATGTAGGAAGTTACAGAGACAATGTTTATTAATATCTATCTTATTCAATACAGTTTCTCATATTCTTTTTCTAGAGAATAATAAGACATTTACATTCATGGAAAGACACTCGAAAAGTAGTGGTTGATAATATTGATTGTGGAATCAAAATGACTAGCTGTGTGATTATATGAAAGCATGCTCAGTTTCATCACAAAATGGTGACAAAATGATTTTGCATTTCCATAGGATTGCCGTGAAGATTATGTGAAGAATACATCAAGTATTTGGCAGGGAACTTGACACAGAGTAGACATAAAATTAGCTACAATATTATACCCTTATCATCAGTGTCAGGCAAAATCTAAAACGCAGTCCACTGCAACTCGCCTCTGCAGGAGAACTATATGCCCCTATATGACTACTTGTAAGGGCCCATTTCATTACACTTACGTTAAGACTGGTAACGGAGTCTGCGTACGCATCTGAATGACCAGCTACCACAAAAGTCATGCAGGAAAGAAGCAACCTCCTCACAAAAGAAGTTACTTTATTTTTTAAACCAAACAAACAATTCACTGAAAAAGTAATACTGTCTCTGGTAAACTTTGCTCCTTCCTGTCCAGAAGACATCAGACTAGTCTTTCTGTTAAGTGGTTCAATGATAAATTTATAACAAAATAATTATAATAAGGGCAACATAAATGAGAAGGGGTGTACCTACTCCAGAAAGGAACAAGAGCAAGAGAATGAGAGCTAGAGAGTAAATCAATTTAAAATGTCAAAACTGAGAAACAGAAGGAAAAGCAGCTCTGCTGAATGTAATCCAGATCCGTAAGTGCATTAAAGGACGGAGGAAAAAGATAAACCCCTCAATCAAGCGCAAATCATGCTCTAGCCTGGCAGATCCTTATAGTCCACTGATGTGTTTACAAGAAGTGTACGAGTCTGCGTTAGTTCCTAATTAGGTTAGGATGACTGCCAAAGAAAGTAGTA
Source organism: Tupaia belangeri chinensis (assembly GCF_000334495.1). Taxonomy (NCBI): domain Eukaryota; kingdom Metazoa; phylum Chordata; class Mammalia; order Scandentia; family Tupaiidae; genus Tupaia; species Tupaia belangeri. The sequence continues at coordinate 1,975,590 of NW_006159643.1, forward strand.
GTCGTTCTAAATGTAAGGTTATGGCTACAAATGGGTATCAAAAGCCTTGACACTTAAGTGGTAGTGACAATGGCTGCCAACTGAAGCTGCATAATTGGTCCCCCAAGGTTGAACCAGCAACTGCTATTTTGTTCTCCTGGAGCCTCCTTTCAAAGAACCACAGCACTGAGAAAACGGCACAATGTCGACTCATTAAATCCACTGAACTTGGGACGAAGGCAAAAAGTAATTATTTAAAAAGAAGTGTGGATTTTATTATGTTGTTCGTCCCCAGCATTCACCTGCTAAGAGTGTCTGTCTGTCCATGGATGGTGCTTTCTTTGCAAATCTCTAACGTCTATTCAGGAAGGAGAAAACTTTCCTTAATACAAAAGGCGAACAATTCTTTGTCCCACGTAAGTATGGGACATACTATTTTGTTTTCTCATTCTGAGAAACAAAATAATTGACTCAATTCTCCAAGTGAAGTTAAATTTTTCCTTTCAATTTACTTTGTTCTTGTTAACAGGTACATAAATAAGAAAAGACCATTGGAAATCGCTGTCAGCGGCGCCATCACCAGTGAAGGTGCAGACAGTTTTCTTGCAGATCGCAAATCTAAGTCCAATATGTCTTACAGTCCAACAAAATGTCATCAACGGGTTCAAAGAAGCCATGTTTACTCTGTACTGCCAAGGGGAAAAAAATGGGAAAGAG
>NW_006159643.1:1977164-1984160 GCF_000334495.1 Tupaia belangeri chinensis
AAAGAGTCAAAGTATCTGAAGAGTAGAGAAATGTTCTTGAAGTACTCTTGCCAATTAGCACAGTTATTTTATGTAACGATCATTTTTCTGCCCCTTAGTACCCCTAATTCAATATTTTGCCTCTAATGAGCTCAAGGAATATTTATTGAAAATGGCATTTATTGTAATGAAAATTCCTTTTTTCCTCACACAGAATTCAGTGCTGGATCAAAAGTAGCAAGTAGAATAATATGCAAATACAATGCACCATTAGTCCCCACTCCAGAATTACAGAGGAAGCTCACTGGAACATGGTTTTTGTTTCATATAGGTACATTGTCAGCAATTTAAAAACATTCATCCTGGGACCAGCAGATAGCATACTAGTTAATGTCACTGGACTCCCACTTAGTTGACTAAGGTTTGAGTCCCAGACCCGGCAGCTTAACTCTTAGGCTGTGTGTGTGTCCGTGCCCAAAAATCCCAAGAGGAGACTGGAGGAGAAGGGATTGCGGCATGGCCATCCTCCCTGGCGGGTGATTGCTCGCTTTCTATCTCTCTGTCTCTCAAGTGAGTGCACATGACCTATAGCAAAAATTTCACTAAAAAAAAAAAATCTCATTTCTGCTCATACTTAAAGGTTATAGGGATCTAGTCCACCAAAGCCAGAGCAGTTTCTTTAAACTCAGTTTCATATTTCTCAGGAAAGGTAAGGAGAACTATGTGATATTAGGGCTGAAGAAGGTAACATGATTATTCTTTGCTTACAATAGTGGTTCTTCGCCACTTATGGGGCTAATTGCCCCATAAGGGACATTTGGCAATGTCTGAAGACATTTTTGGTTGCCACAGCTGGGAGAAAGGTGTTACTGGCATCCAGTGGGTAGAGAGCAGGAAAGCTGCTAAATTCTATAATGTACAACATTGTACCCTCACCACTCCAAAATGGGAAAAGAAAAATCATCTGCTTCAATATGTCAATGACTTGAAAAACAATATCCCTCAAACATTATTAAACATATTTTAAAGTTGTAGTAGTACCATTTATGAGAATCTAATGATTTCGTTTTTATTTGTTTGAGCATTATCTTTTTTTCCTTTTTTTTTTTTTTTACTGGTTGTGGCTGTGTGAGTGTGTGATGTTTTGCAATTCTCCTGCTTGAGCTTCCTAAGTAGCTGGGAACACAGGTGTATGTCACCACATCTGGCTCCTTAGACAGGATCTTGCTATGTTATCCACACTAGCCAGAAGCTTACAATCATCCTGCCTCACCCACCAGAGTAGCTGGGACTACAGGCACATACCACTACTCCAAGGTTTTGGGGGTGAGCCAGAATCAAACCCCGGCCTCCCATGTGGTGTCTCAGCCTGACAAGAAGCAGTGTCCAGCATGCACCACCATGGCTGGGCCTCCTCAGAACGTCATCTTAATATCAACAACAAAATAGCTCACGTGTGTTGGGCAGTTTCTTTGTACAGTGTGCTATCCTACACTGAGCATTTTTCATGCATTTTTTACTCCTCCCTACAACCCAGTAAGGAAGAAGCTGTCAAGAAAACTGAAACCTAGGGAAGTTGTGACTCATTCAGTTCCCATAGCTACAAAGATGTGGCCTGCAAGCCTAGGTCCATCAAACCTGAGAAGCAAACTTTTAATCTACTCTGTCCCCCAAACTAGCAAATTGAATAGAAATCTGAGAAGAAAACTTAAAGGCAAAAGGGAAAAGATAAGATTTTTTGTAATGAGCTGTTTGACGAGATTAAATCAGACTTAGTTGGCCTTGACACCCCCTAGCACCAGTTTTCAGTCCACAGAAGGATTTCTCTCTCTTTCTCTTAGCGTGTGGAATGACTAGAAATAGTCCAAGTTGTATATACTGAATGAGCCCACTTTCTACCTGAGTATTTCTCCAAATCTCTCTCACCTCATTTTATGGTGATAAATAAGTAAATACATAATCTTTTTCCAAACTAACTCAGAAGTGATTTGCATACACAAAAATCATCTTGTGTTCTCCATGGAATTCCAGAGCAAGGCTTTTTGCTTGAATGATATTGAGTGGTCGAGGAGCAGCAGCAAGCTTTCCCTCTTCTTTGTTTTGTGTGGGAGACCCAAGGAGAACTACTCTAAACTAGCTTTGGCATTGTAACTCAGTGTGGGCTAAATAAGACGGTAGGGTGGGACCCCACAGCCACTAGCATTCAAAACACATACACAAACACAACTGTACTTTGAAATGGTAACAGAGCTAATTGTTGCCACCTGTGACTGAGGGAGGGATCCTTAGTCGTGGGTACAGGAGCAGAATTGAGGGGGTGGGGGATGTACAGAGAAGTTACCAAAAAAGGGAGAAATGTCAAAAAATATTTATTTGGGGGGCCTTCATAACTAAGCCTTCAACCTAACAGTTAATGAAAACACAGTAGTGGTCACGTTTAAAGTGTCACATAAGACTGATAAGAAGAGTTCATAAGATTGAAACTACAAGAGACTAATGTTTCTAAACTCTCTAGTTCTACGTGACTACAAATCAACTGTCATCATCCTATGATTACTGTATGACGGTTCTGATTCCACCACTCTCCCTCGTCTATCCTCTACTGCAGCTATTATCACACAATATTACATTTGTCTACTAATTTATTAATCTTCATTATTAGGCTATGAATTTCTTTGCGAACAAGAACTAGGCCAAGTTTATATTTTTTCCCTAAGACGTAGCATGACATTTGGTCTATAGTAGATGCCGAAGAGAAAATTGACATATACAATAATGTCATTTTGAAGGGAGATCTCAGAGAAAAGCCACGATTCAATTACTATTAAATATTTATTATTAGAAGCTTGGTTGAGAGTATAAATATCTTGGTAATATTTTTAAATGGCACAAGAATGGAAGGGTTAGCTAGATATGTTGGATGACAGAAGTAGAATTAAAAAATATCTCTATGGGCTTGACAACTAGGCCAAAACTAACAAGATGCAATTTAGCAGAGATAAATGTAAAATCCTACAGTTAGGTTCAAACACTCAACTGCACAAATATGAGCCAAATTTGTCTTAGTTTGGAATTACTTTATGTGACAAAGCTTCAGGGATTTTACTGACAGAAATTTTAATATGAGCCAAGTGCATGAGTTGGCTGCTAGGAAAGCTAATATGATCTTAGGCTGCCTTCGTTGAAGTGAATTATTTACGATGTACAGCTGCCTAATTAGGAAATGGTTTGAGATGGCTATTAGCAGTAGTGTAACACATCGAACAAGAAAGCTAGCGAGGCTGCTACATTCAGCGAGTTCATGCCACATCAGCACCCTGTGTTCAGCTCTGGGCACCACATTGTAAAAGGGATATTGACAAACCAGAGCATCTGACGAAAATTCTTGCCAGTTGGAAAAAGGTCCAGAAACCAAATCCTATGCTCCTATGCTGGACAGCTGAAAAAACTCAGAATGTTTGGGCTGGAAAAGGAAAGGCTTTCCTTAAATATTTTTATGACTGAATGGAGAAAATGTTCCCTGCCTTGCAATCTCCATGACTAGAACCACCTGGCCACCATTTTTATTCACTCATTAAATATCTCTAAAGTGCATTATGTGGAGCGTGAATCCTATCCCTACTAAGGGAAAATTGCAAGAACCTTGAGTTAGTAACTTAGTTGTGTTAGTGTTCGCTAAAATTGTTAGTAACCCCATACTGATTGCATGGACCCTTTCCCCAATGAACAATCACCTTATTCACCATTTCTGTGTTCTAGTTCTTGTTTGGACATGCTTTGATCATCTTCCTGACAATGTTATCATCTGCCTGCATCCTGAAGGCTTCCTGTCACTGGGCTGGGAGAGACATCATCTTGAAGACCTCCTCCTTAGGTTGCTGCTCACCCTGAAGACCATGGTGCATTTGCCAGAGTTGTCAGCATACCTGATCTCTAGGTCCCTCAATGTCCTTCCAGTTACTTTCCTATGCTAAGTGACTAGGAAGGCTAATAGTCACATGGAAACATAATAAGGTGAAGTGCTCTTTGTTTTCTTCTGTTCAGTTAAAAGGTATTTATTGTAATACAAACTCAAAAAAAAAAAAACTTGCCTTGGAAAAGAGGAAGTGCAATATGTCCACTATCCTGGGAACTTTTATGGAGCATGGAGTAATTGCCATATAGGATTTCTGAACTGTTACCAACTTGAGCTGAACTGATTCTAAGGTAGTCTCTCAAGTTTTACTGTACCCCAAATCAGCTAGGAAGCATGTATAAAAAATATAGAATTCCCAGAATCAGTAAATTCAGGTCAGAGCCTAAGAATCAACATTTAAGACAAATCCATTCCTCTCCCCTTCTCCCTCCATCCTAAGTGATTCCAATGTTTGTGAATGTGAGTCACACTTTTCAAAATATTCTTCACAGGAAAGCAAACACTATAAACCTACCCTGTAAAGGGCTTTATATATTTTTTCTTAATTAAATCTTAACACAGTTCTAGGGGGAGCTATTGTATAATTATTGGGTTGTTAAAAAAAGTCATAACACATTTTTACATAGAAAAAAATGTAGAAAAATCAGGACTTTTCTGACCACCCAATATTAAGAACTTATGCCCAAGAACCAGGCTGCCAAGTTTCAAATCCTGTTTTCTTCCTGTTCCTCTTTCTGCACATCAGGATTCATATTAGTATCTTCACAGAATTGTTACAAGATTAAATTAGTTCATGTATTCTGTCTTATAATTATTGGAGATAGTAATGTGGCTCCCATTTTACACCTAAGGAAACTGAGGCTGAAGGAAATCAAGTCAGTTTGCCCTAGCTAATTATGACCTCAGTCTTCCAAGATTACACATTATATGCTCCTCCCAACTGTAATTTTATAATTCTATCAACCAAGGAGATTTGTCATTGATAGTTTTGAGTGGAGACTGATTCTAAAGATGGACATATGCATATGGTAAATAACCACCTCTGTAGAAAATGAAACATCTTCCAAGTGAGAAAACCAAGGCTCAGAAAGTGAAGTGAATATATTGACAAGAGTCCACAGCAAGAAAATGGCAGGCTCACAATGTAAATCTGTGTTTTTCTTCCAAAAAATTGGGGCTCTTGTCACTACTCCACACTACCTACCCTGTGGTTATAACCTAGTGTGAGTCATTGAGTGCCTGGAAAATTCTCTTCATGCTAGTAAACACAAATGTTTTAGAAACAAAGGTAGGAACAAAAGTGGAATGCATGGTGGAAACTAGCTCTTGTATAAAGACACTGCCACCCACAAACATGGAAACAGCATACTTCCTGACAAATATTTATTTCTATCACATGCCACAGCGTAAGAGACTTAGCTAACAACGAACATCAAGAGTAACGAAAAGACAACACTCCAGGGGAAGAATGTAACTCAAAAAAAGGCAAAAGCTGGGTAAGGTGGCTAATAATTCACATACTCAGGAGACTAAGGCAGGAAAATCAGTTTAGGGCTGACCCACAGGATACAAAATCAACATATAGAAAACTATATCATGTCTATATACAAACAGAAGGTAAACTGAGATAGAACTGAATAAAGTAATTCCATTTATCATTGCCACAAAAAGTATAAGATACGGGGACCAGCAGTTAGTGTAATGGTTATGTCGCTGGACTCCCACGTGGTTGATCGCGGTTGAACCACAGTCGACTCCATGGGAGTCCAGCGACATAGCCATTATACTGGTCCCACAGTCAACTCATCTTTAACAAAGGATACCAGTCAATCCAGTGGAAAAAGGAAAACCACTGAAAAAACTGGTATCTACCTGCAGAAAGATGAATATGAATCTGTACCTCTAACCATTGACAAAAATTAACTCAACATGGATCAAAGATCTAAACCTAAGACCTCAAACTGTAAAACTGCTGCTGGAAAACACTGGGGAAACTCTGGAAGACAGTGGGGTAGGCAAAGACTTCTTAAATAAGACCCCCAAAACACAGTCAATAATCCCAAAGTAGACAAGCGGGATTACATCAGATTAAGAAGCTTCTACATGGCAAAAGATATAGAAATTAGCATGAATTGACAGCTTTCAGAATGAGAGAATATTTTTGTAAACTATGCTTCAGATAAGGAATAACTGATAACCAGAATACACAGGAAACTCAAGCTGCTTACCTAAAAAAAGATGATCACCCCATTAAAGATGGGAAAATGAATTGAAAAAATCACTTTCTAAGGAAGACATACAAAGAGCCAAAAGGCATATGAAAAAATGCTCAACATCCCTCATTATGAGGGAGATGTAGATCAAAACCACAATGAGATACCACCTAATCCCGGTCGGAATGACTAAGATTAAAAAAAAAAAAAAAAAAAAAAAAAAAAACACCAAACACCAAAAAAAAAAAAAAAACAAAAATGGTAATTGCTGGCAGGGGTGTGGTGAAAGGGAACTCTCCTACACTGCTGGTGGGAATGTAAATTGGTCCAGCCACTGTGGAAAACAGTGTGGAGATTCCTCAAAGATCTACACATAGGACACCTGAGCCGATGCCATCAATAGTGTAGTCGGCTACCCCAGGTACGGGTCTTTAGATTTTTGCAAATTATCTTGTGGTGGGGGGAATGCCTAAAGTCAAAAGAAGCCGGAAAGCCCCCCCAGATGGCTGGGAGTTGATTGAGCCAACACTGGATGAATTAGATCAAAAGATGAGAGAAGCTGAAACAGAACCTCATGCGGGAAAGAGGAAAGTGGAATCTCTGTGGCCCATTTTCAGGATCCATCACCAGAAAGCCCGTTATATCTTTGACCTCTTTTACAAGCGGAAAGCGATAAGCAGAGAATTATATGAATACTGTATCAAAGAAGGCTATGCAGACAAAAACCTGACTGCAAAATGGAAAAAGCAAGGCTATGAAAACCTATGCTGTCTGCAGTGCATTCAAACATGGGACACCAATTTTGGGACAAACTGCATTTGCCGGGTTCCCAAAAGCAAGCTGGAAGTGGGCCGCATCATCGAATGCACACACTGTGGCTGCCATGGT
>NW_006159643.1:1984314-2027253 GCF_000334495.1 Tupaia belangeri chinensis
ATCAGGTGTGATTTGTAGAAAAAAAACCTTTAAACTCAAAAAAAAAAAAAAAAAAAAAAAGATCTACACATAGAACTACCATGTGATCTAGCAATCCTACTCCTTGGTATCTACCCAAAGGATAGAAGAATCCTTAGTCAGAAAAGTGCTTGCACATCAATGTTTATTCCAGCATTATCCACAATTGCTAAGACATGGAACCAACCCAAATGCCCATGAATAGAGGAATGGGTTGAAAAGGTGTGGCACATATACTCTATGGAATATTGCTAAGCCATAAAAAAATAACAAGATCCTGGGTCTTGACAGAAAGTGGATGAATATGGAAGATTTACTGCTGAGTGAAGCAAGCCAGGCTATGAAGGAGAGACATTGTATGTCTCCACTTAATATATACCAGCTGTCCACATTCTATGGCTGAAATTGAATGGCTAGAGGATATAGAATCACAGAAAATGATTATAGATACCAGATATAGTATGGGAAGAGGGTGGAAGAAAGAGATATCCTGAGGAAAGATATAAAGGAGAAAAATATAGAGCCAAGACATTTACGGAACAAAGAAATGGGTTATTATCTGTTGAAGATAATATGTGTGGTATTCTCAAGTGGACTGGTGAGAAATGTATTCTTCTTGAAACATTCACTTTACAAGCTAAGTGACATGTGTGATTGAATGTATAAAAGAAATTTAAATTAAGTTAAATTAAATTTTAAAAATTAAAAATTTTAAAAATGAGATCCTATCTCTAAAAATTAAATTTTAAAAACAATACAAACAGTAAAGTGGCATAGTAAAGACTGACTATGGAAACAGTCAACCTCATATTTAAGGTCCTGCCTCTGCCACTTATCAGCAGTTGACCTTTCTGAAATAGTTTTCTTATGAGAGTGATAATTTCTACCTTGCAGAGTGTGAGGATTAAAATTACATTATTTCAGGTAAAGCCTTTGGCAGAGTGCTTGTCAGACAGAAAGGGCTCAATGATGGTGGCTGCTACTGTTAGCCTCTGAGACTGCCAGGATAGGGAAATCCAATGCTCCTCTCAAGAAAGCAGGGAACTCAGGTTGCACCATCTGGGCAGCAAAAGGATCTTCAGGATGCTGGAAAAGAGGATCAAGAGGAAAGTTCTGTCTGCATGCATTGTACCAAGCCTTATAATAAATCTGTTCTTGGGAAAAGATTTGTAGATCCTAAAATTACTGTGGTTCTTTAGCTGATAATGCAATGATTGGTTAAAAAGAAAATTCTTTGTGGGACCAGCAGTTAGCATAATGGCTATGTCGCTGGACTCCCACATAGTCGACCGCGGTTCGAGTCCCAGACCTGGTGGCTTATACTCACTCCGGGTGCATGTGCGTGCGTGCCCAAAATCCTGAGAGGAGAATGGAGAAGAGGTTGCAGCATGGCCATCCACCCTGGGGGGGTGATTTCTCGCTTCTGCCTCTCTCTGCCTGCCTGGCAAGCCCACGCGCCCTGTAGCAAAAAAAAAAAAAAAACTCTCAAAAAAATTTCTTTGTATGACTGTCTAGCTAATGCAATCATTTCATATAAACTCTTCTAGTTCGAAGAACTTGTCTTACACACATATCAATTACTAATACTGATTTAACGTCAGTAATTAAGGGTTTTTTTGAATATATAAATAAAAGAATGAATACATGAGGGGCCAGCAGTTGGTTTAATGGTTAAGGCACTGGACTGCTACATGGACAACTGTGGTTAGCGTCCCAGACCCAGAGGTTCGAAAATCATGCAAGGCACATATGCATGTGTGCCCAAAATCCCTAGAGGAGAATGGAAAAGGAGGGATTGTGGTGTGACCATCACTCTGGGGGATGATTTCCCACTTTGCCTCTCTCTGTCAAGCACATGCACCCTATGGAAAAAAAAAATCAGTATTTGAATAAATCAAATACTTAATGTCATTTAGTCTACCACAAATAAATATAACATACAAATCCTTATAGCAAATGCACTCAGATTTTTTTTAATGTGGAGGTCAACAAACATTTTTTTGTGAAGAACCAGATAGTAAATATTTTAGTTTTGAAAGATATATAAGTCCTGTTACATATGTTTTACTTTGCAATTAAAGTGAGACAGCCATAGAAGACACAGAAATGAGTGACTATGTTTGTTTGATTTAGGGTTCCTGAAATTTGAATTTTAAATAATTTTCACATGTCATAAATGCTTTTTATATTTTTAAATTATGTAGAAATTATAAAAACATTTTTATCTCATAAGCCATACAAAAACAGGGGGCTGTGGTTTGCTCACTCCTCAATTCCAGTCCAGGTGACTGTGTCAGGAAACGTTTCCATATAGAGCCACTTCCGATTGTTTCCAGTACAACTGAAGTTATTTCTCCAAAGCTCCCAAATCTTCTCTTTTTTTAACCTAGGACCAAATTGAAATACATACAAACAACAATTACATTCAAGTTTTCAACCTCCTGTGCTCAACCTGATAGGCCTGCATTTTGATATAAGCATGAGAGTATTTATTGTGAATATGATTAGGAAAATGCACTGTGCTAATAGCTCTATTCTCTTAGACTTAAGCATTTCTTCCTCTATATGATCTTTTATTGGAAATCAATGATATCCCATGAATATAAGGGTCATTAAGTAAACATCAGGATCTTCCTGGGAGAAACAAAACTTCAAGATTTTTTGTTGTTCATTTTTAACTCGTGCATAGAATCTAAATGAATTAACTATATACGTATGTTTACTCAGTTCAGATAAGCATCACCTTGTTGTTTATATTGCATTTCTGTTATCTCTGGCTCTGTCTCCTGTAAAATGTCAATGCAGGAAAAAATAGGAACAGGATATCTGTGAGATTTAAATCTTTGCTAATCTAGTCCGTTTATACATTGGCTATTGAAAGCAAACTGAAAACCAAAACTATGAATAATGAGACAATGTTTAAGTACTTTAAAAATCAAGTGCAGAAATATTGCATGTGCTCATTTTGATTTTAAAATTGAATTATTTATGGTTTTCTTGGGGGAAAGACATAATTATACAAGTACCCTAGTACCTACAATGCAGAAGAAGGAACAGGAGAACTCTATTAAAAAATCATTGTCTGAGGCCCATCCAAACATTACCACTGACTCACGTGAATGTTGGCAAGCTAGAATATCCTGAGTCACAGTTTCCTCTTTGTTAACTTCTTGTAAAAATTCTTTGGTCGCGTGCTGGTGATTCAGAGGATACCTTAATGCCATATCTGTATAAGAAGAGCAAAACTGGGTGAAAGTGAAAGGAAAAAAATGGGACCATTGACCCTAGTTTGCATTTTTTACCTGAGTCAGGACTAAGCAATCCAAATTCTTATTATGAGATGTCACCAAGAGTCAGATTTCGTTGGTTTTGTTGCCTGTTGCATACTCATTTTAAAATGTTAATTTAAAACAGGAATACATAGATACAAGATATGAAAACCAATACCTAATAACCTCTTTTATCTAGTGTTAAAATAATTTTAGAGTTGTGGTTTCCAGGAATATCAAAAGTTCACAGAATGTTTATCTTTTTTTTCTTTTCTTGATTCCTGAAATACTGTTACTGTATTTGCTAGGTTTGTAACATTTATAATATTCCTAGAGTTCCTAACTTTCTTTTTATTTTTTAAGAGAGATTTTTGCTATAGGTCACATGCTCTCACCAGAGAGAAAGAGACAAAAAGTAAGAAATCACTCCCCAGAGGAGATAGCCATGCCACAGTCCTTTCTCCTCCATTTTCCTCTCAGGATTTTGGAAGCACACATGCTTGGCTTGAGTTTTAAGCTGCTGAGGCCAGGACTCAAGCACGGTTGATAACATGGGAGTCCAGTGACATAACCATTATGCCATCTGCTGGTCCCAAGTTCCTAACTTTCCAAGTGTTCTAACATCTCAATATCCTTTATGTGATCTTTTTGCCTTGTGAATAAATATGGATTTTACTTTTTGCTATTGCAATTATTTGAAGTAATATGTGCTCATTGTGAAAAGTTAATTGAGTAGAAAAAAATTAATAATCTCTTACATGTCCCAAACAATTCTAACTAGAGATTACCAATGCTGTCTGTTTTCTATTTTCCCATACATGACTGTATACTCCTCACAATATACCAATATATATGCCCATATATTGTTTCTTGTTTATTTGAATTTTGACAAAATTTAGGTTATTCCTATTAAATTACTCTTTAACTTACTTTATCTCACTTAAAAATGTATATTGAACCTGCCTGTGTGTGAATATATATATATATATGTTTTGATGGCTACATAATATTCCACAAAGTAAATATACTATATTTCCACCCATTCTCTAAACTGAAGGACACTCATATTTTATCCCTACATTTTTTAGTATAAACATCCATATGCATGATTTTTTAATTCTGTGCCAATATTTCTCTAGGACATGGTTCCAAAGAGGAATTTGCTGTCAAATAACTTTTTTGAAGAGTTAAATGAACTTACTACAGGTATATATGAATATTGATATTATCAAGTGCCTTAATGTTGTTTTCAATGTAATGGGAGAAAAATTATATATCATTACTGCTTTAATTTGCACTGATTTGACTATGAGTGAGGCTGATTATATTTTCAAATATTTATTAGATATTGACTTTATTGCTTGTTTTTCAGTTAGGTTGTTTATTTTCTTATCAATATATGACAGAACCGTATAATTTGAGAAAATATCTCTTTCTCTATTGGTAGTACCAAAAATATTTTCTCCGAATGCATCATTTCACTTTTTTGTGATATAGTTTAATATACATAAAAGTAATTGTTTTCTATAGTCATCCACCTGTCTCTTTATGTTCTTTCTTTCTTATTTTTTTTCCTATTCCTTTTCACTTTCTCCATGGCTAATTTTTACTAGATCTGGTATTTATTTTTCTATAAGACATCATATAAGAGTCCAAACAGACAGCTCAATTTGGCCATGACCATCTTTTAAATTTATTATTCAATGCTGAATCAAAATGTCATCTTCCTAATATGTTAGATTCTCTCACGTGGATGTACTTTCTATTTAGCTCTACATCTATTTATGTACCTAACTCATGCAGATGTATCCTATTACCTTTATAATAATTTGATACCTGGTTATGGAAGAACTCCGTCACTAATATTGTTTCAAACATTGTCGGCAATTCTACATGTGTTCTCTCTTTCAAATTATTTCATCTTATTTGTTTTTTATTTTAATTTCTTTTATACATTCAATCACCATACACCACTTAGGTTGTAAAGTAAATTCTCCCAACCTGAATACACTTCACACCAGTCCAATTGAGGATACTATACAAGTTATCATCAACAGACAATAATCTATTTCTGTGTCCCATAAATGTCTTGCCTCTCTATTTTTCTCTTTAATATCAGCCTATTTTTTAAAGCACATGTAGAAATTCTTATTTCAAGTTCAAAATAATAGAAGAAAGGAATCAAGGGGTTAAAGAAAGAAGCAAAACATTTAAGGAACACAAAAATAGAAAATAATCTATTCATGATAACATACATGAGACTATCTTTCTTTTTTTTTTTTTTTTTAGAGAGAGAGAGAGATTTTTGCTACAAGATATGTGTGCTTGCTGGAGAGACAGAAAGAGAAAGAGAAGCAGAAAGTGAGAAATCACCCTCCGGGGGATGACCATGCCTCAATCCCTTCTCCTCCAGTTTTTTCTCGGGATTTTTGGCAAGCACACACATGTGCCCAGGATGAGTTTTAAGCCACTGGGTCCAGGACTCGAACTCTATCAACTACATGGGAGTCCAGTGACTTAATCATTGTGCCATCTGCTGGTCCCAAATGATAATATCTGTAACAGGACCAATATACAGTGTATTCATGCTGGGAAAATTCATTTTGCAAGTTGTAATGATATACATAAAAAATTAATTTAATTAATTTCTTCCATTCTAACTAATTACTAATAATATAAAGAAAAGCAACTGATTTGCTTTTACAATATGCTCATATTCACCACTTTACCAAATTCCCTTTCAGTAGAGTCTCTCAAATTATATTTAAATAACATTGTTTGTCTCCTTTAATATTTATATCATTTGTTTTGTCTCATTGCTTTATCTAGAATCTCTAAAATATCATGTCTTAGTAAATATAACTGAATATCTCAGCCTTATTTTTAATTAGAACTTAAATGTTACATTGTTTACTGTAGGGCATGCTATGGAGCTTGTTGATAGTCTTTATCATACTGTAATAGTTTTTTCTGACTTTGTTTTTCTTAGTAGTTTTATTAGGAGCTAGTTAAGTTTCATCAAATGATTATTCTTTTTACAATCTGTTGACAAAATATTGCTATTATTTCATTTGATAATGAGAAATAATATATTGCTGTCTTATTCTTAAGTTTATGTGTTTTCTTTATAAAGCAAAGAGTGATGGGCCAGCAAGTGGCATGGAGGTTAAGACAGCTGGATCCCATGTAGCTGACTCCATAGTTCAACCCCAGGCAGTATGAAAGGCATACCGGTGGTATGTGCATGCGTGCCCTAAATCCCAAATAGAAAAGAGAGAAGTGATAGCATTGTAGCCATCATCCCTGTGGGGCAAGGGACGTGATGATTTCTCACTTTTCCTTTCTCATTCTCTGTTCTATTTTTCTCTGGTGAGTACATGTGCCCTATAGGAGAGAGAGAGAGAGAGAAAGGGAGAGGAGAGTTTGAGAGAAAGAGAAGTAGAGAGAGACAATATCCCCACCCAACAAGGTCCCAATGCCATGGTCCACCCCCAGTTTTCAACCAGCCCTGGATAAAGGGAAAGCACATGCTTGGCATACTCAGAAGAGGTCTCTAGACTGGGACTGAGAACTTTCCCATGAGAGATTGCCTCAAAGACGTCATGTTTTATGGCTGCATCACTGTTTAGCCCCTGCTGTCCTTTTTGAACTAAATCATCCTTGCATTCCTGAAATATAATTTACTTTGTCTCATTATTCATTTAATATACTGCTAAGTTTTATTTGCTTATGTAGACCTAGGTCTACAATTTTTATATTGTTAATATTGTTTTGGTATTAAGGTTAAGCTAGCTTAGTAAAATTATATGTGTACTTTTGCTGTGATTTTGAATGATTGTATTCAGCATCAATTATCTCTTTTTTTTTTTTAGAGAGAGAGAGAGGTTTTCGCTATAGGGCTCATGCTCTCACCAGAAAGACAGAGACAGAGAGACAGAAAGCAAGAAATCACCCCCCAGGGGTAATGGCCACACAATCCCTTCTCCTCCATTCTCCTCTCAGGATCTCAGGCACACATGCACACACACCTGGCATGAGTTTAAGCCACCGAGTCGGGACTCAAACCACGGATGACTACATGGGAGTCCAGTGACATAGCCATTATGCCAACTGCTAGTCCCCAATTATCTCTTTTTGAATATTACCTAGGACAAGATGTAACACCATCTGGGCCTGATTTTTTTAAAAATATTGAGTCCTGGGACTGACAGGTGGCATGATGGTTAAAGTGTTATACTCCCACATGGCTGACTGTATTTCAAATCCCACACCTAGTGGCTAACTCTCTCACTTCCTTCTCTCTCGCTCTCTCTTTCACTCTGTCCCTCTCTAGTCAAATTAAAAAACAATAATATTGATAACAAATAAAATTAAATAAATAATTCCCTAAAAAGTGTTTTTGAATAAAAAGATTGAATTTTATAAGAACCTTTTGCAAAAATATTTCTAATTCTTCTATAGAAGTGAGACTGTTTAAATTTTCTATCTAAAATTTAGCATTTATATTTGCTTGATAATTCTTTTCCTTTTATGATGTCAGAGGGCATGTGCACACACCAGAGAGAGAGAGAGAGAGAGAGAGAAAGAAGGGGAGGAGGGAAAAAGTGTAAGAAAGAGAATTACACAGAAGAAAAGCTGCTGACTTGATACACAGCTAATTAAAATCATTGCAATTTGTCATCAGTAGAAATTATTTTTATGATGCCTATGATTCTGATAATGCTGCTTCTAGTACACTCTTAAATCCATTTTGGGACTAGACTGTTAAGAAAGAAAAGGAAGAAAGAATGGGGATCTGAAAGGCGAACAATAATAAAGGAGAAAGAATAGGAAAAGATAATAAATTCTGGCATATTACTTACAGGAAAGATAAAACTTCAACAAATCAATAAATCAGACGAAGTTTGTGTTTGTGTGTGCTTTTTTACATTCATACCCTTACTCCAAACCTCTGAAATACTCTCTGTTCTTTGTCTTAACTGAGAACTTAACCTCGCTCGACAGTCAATCCTTATAAGAAGAAAATCACGCAGGCAGGATCCATGACCTGGTGGTTAGGCAGTAGAATCTTACATGGCTGACTGTGCAATTTGAATCCTCAAGGAACAGCCTGAGGACACCAGACACTTGTACATACATGCCCAAAGTCTCAACAGAGGGAGACATGAAGAAGGGTAGAAGCATGACCATTCTTCATGGGATGGGGGAATGCCTTCTCCTCTCTCTCTCTCTCTCTCCTCTCTCTCTCTCTCTCTTTCTCTCTCTCTCTCTCTCTCAACCATATGCACCCTCTAGCAAAAAAAAAATCATGATAATAAAGCTTCCATTCAAAAACATTTATTGGACACATAATAGTAATAAAAAAGTAATAATAGAGACCAGCAGATGTAATGGTTACATCACTGGACTCCCATGTAGTTGATTGCAGTTCAAGTCCCAGACATTATGGCTTAAAATTCACACTGGGTGCATTTGAGTGCATGCACAAAATCCTGAGAGAAGAATGGAGGAGAAGCTATTGCAGTGTAGCTATCCTCCCTGGGGGGGGATTTCTCACTCTCTCTCTCTCTCTCTCTCTCTCTCTCTCTCTCTCTCTCTCTCTCCCTCTGGCTCTCTGGCAAGCACATATGCCCTACAGCAAAAATCTCTCTTTAAAAAAAATAGTAATAAACTCAGTAACATGACTCTATACTGACAGTTTTTCTTCTCACAAATATTTTCAATGAACTAAAGACACTTAAAACCAAAAGTAACATACTCATTGATGAAATTTTAAGTATTGGTGTATCTGGTGAGGTACATATCTGGCACAAATGGTCATATTAGTATTTGTAATCTAGATTACAAAGTAAGGTTTTATGAACTCAACCACCTTTTCTAGTTCAAGCTTCCTTTCATCCTTAATTTTTCCTACAAGAAGTTTTAAGTAATTTTTATTGTTATTTCTGATTTACTTATACTAGCTGTGTATCTTAATGAGGTATAATGTGGTTTTTCAAAGCATATTTATAGTGCATAATAATCAAATCAAGGGAATAGGGACCAGCAGGTGCCATGGTGGTTAAGGTACTGGACTCCCACCTGGCCAAACACAATTCAAGTCCCAGACCTGACATCTTGCTTTCTCACTTTCTCTCTCCCTGTCTTTCTCTGGTGAGTACATGTGCCCTGTAGCAAATTAAAGAATAATGATAAGAAAAAATAAAATCAAATAAATAATTATTTAAAAAAAAATGCAAAGGGAATAAATGTACTTGCCATCCCTAACATTTATAGTTATTATGTTTTGTGCACATTCAAAACTCAATCTACTGGTTACTCATTGTCACCAACAATGTACTTTTGTATATGTTGACCAAGTCTCCCTATCCTCCTCTCTCCCTCCCCTTTCAGCCTTTCTGGTTCTCTATTTTTTTCTCTTTATTCTTTATTTTAGGTACAAGTGACAAATATATTCCTTTTTATTACTAACATTTTCTCTGATATACTTCAGTAGTGAAAGCACTTCATTCTATTTGACCCCACTATTGACCATGGTTTGAGCCCTGCAAACACCCTTCCCTTTCACCTGGACGGGTGTGCCTTTCTAGGTGGCCACACACTCCCTATTGGTTTGAAGATCGGGCTGGATCTGCTCCCAAATCTTAGGATTCAGTCCTGGTCAGTCTCTCCAAGGAAAGCATCAAAAGTAACTTTGTCTCCTGGAACAGACCCATCAAGAGGGGCCAAGATTTCACCTTTCTCTGGTGAACTAGCACACATTACCATTACTTGAGACTGTAGTCCCCTCGTCTTTGCAGGTTTCAGGCTACAAAGTAAAATCACCATCTGATTCTCCATCTGTTCAAGAAGAACATGGTTCACCAAGCCACTAACAACTGTTCTAGGGGTTATTTTCACAACATTGACTCCTTCTATATATAAAGAATCCACATCAGGGTGTTTTCTGGCATTAACAATACAATCAATTTTTAATTTCAAGAAAAGCAGTTTTAGCTTTAATAAATCAAAATTTTAAAAATGCTAAGAGAGCTTTGTTTAAAACATAAAGCCAGAAAACAGATTAGGATTCTGTTCAAATAGTAGATACATGAACCTATCAACAGCTCAAGAGAAGACAAAAATCCTTAAATCTGGAAAACAAAACATAGAAGAAAATCAGTAATGTTTTAGTCAAAAGTCTTAAGTTCTATTTCACCAGTTCAGTCTCATGTACTTAATCTTTCTTCTGTGTGGTTCGATCTTCCTGTTTAAATTCTGGAAGATAGCATTCAACTCCAGACTTGTCCTTACCATTAAGTTGGCCATTTTCTTAGTTGTTTTTGAACTCTTATTTCTGTGTGTCTGTATTTAATTTTCCTGATGTAGCACTCCCTTCAGAACTTCTTGGTCTGGTGTTGGTAAGTTATTTTGGGTTTTGTTAATCTGAGAATGTTCTTGTCTTTTCTTCTCACATGAAAGATAACCTTTCCAGGTTCAGTATTCTTGGTTGAAATTGTTTTCCCCTAACACTTTTTTTTAAAAGAATTATTTTATTTAACTTTATTTATTATTATTATTATTATTATTATTATTATTATTATTTTCCAGTTTAATCAAAGAGAGACACACAGAAAGAGAGAGAATGGAAATGAGAAAGCAAGCCACCAGGTCTGAGACTTGAACCATGGTTGGCCATGTGGGAGTCCAGCGCCTTTAACCACCGCGCCACTTGCTGCCCCCACCCCTTAACATTTTGAATATATTTTCCCATTCTTTCCTTACTCACATTGTTTCTGATGAGAGGTCTGCTGTTAGCCTGATGGGATATCCTCTGTAGGTAACTATTTTCCTTCTTTCTTTTCAATTTTCTCTTTCATATTTTTTCTTCTCCTTTATTTCTATTCTTTAGTACCAGAAGGGATGATCATTATTGGTGTACATGGTATCACATTTTCAGAAGCTATAGAATTATCTTGCAGTGGAGTCCCAGATGAGAATGGCATTTGTTTCACTCCATTTTGAATTTCTGCCTGAATTAGTTCTTGTTTCAATTTTTCGATTTCTTTCTTCAGTTTAGTATTTTCAATTTGAAGTTTCTTCTCTCATAGTTGTCTGCAAAATTGCTTTCTCCTTATGCAGAGCAACATGCTGCTTTAGATACTCAATAAGCTGATCTGCCTCTGCACCCTTCTGCTCCAGTCTCTTCAGAATGTCACTGGTTGCCATATTTACCAAGAAATAGTAGAAACTCTTCAGGCAGGCAGTCACAGACAGTGGTAGACAGGGAACTTTTTTCCCTTTTATTTAGCAGAGAGTGCATGCACTCACAGAGAGAGACAGAGAGAAAGACAGCAAGAGAGACAGAAAGAAGGGGAAAAAGAGAAAGTACCCCCTCATGGGGCAAAGTAACACCACAATCCCTTCTCCTCCATATCTCCTTCCTTTTGAGATTTTGGACAAGCATACACACACACGCAGTGAATTTTTCAAGCTGCTGGATAATAGATTTGAACCACACAATTGTTCCTGTGGGACCCAGCTCCCTTAACCAGAAGGCCATGGGCTACTTCTATACAATCAAGTATTTTAGCTTCCACAAAACAGTGAGGACACATGGTATTTATTAAGTGAGGATATATTGTATTTGTCTTTCAGAGCTTGGCTTCGTTCTCTTAGCATTACTTCTCTGTTCATCCATTTAGCTTCAAATGACAGGAATTTATCCCCTTTATTGCTAAATGGTATCCCATTGTGTATATATGCCAAAATTTCTCTATTTATCAGTTCCTTATCTTAGCTGATCTAAATAATGCTGCAATAAACATGTAAGTGGAAATATCTCTTTGACATTAATTTCCTACTTTCTGTATACACACACACACACACACACACACACACACACACACACATATATATATCAACATTAAATACAGATAGCACCATTTTAAGAGCAATCTAAGACAAAATTTGCCATCTCACTAAGCAAATAAACTGTTTTGATAACAATGGTGTTTAAGAGGAACCAGATCATAGTAATTATTTTTTGACAATTAATTCTTGTGCCACTCATTATATGCCTCTAGGAAATCACTGAGGTTCTTCTCCATCTGCAGAAATAAGATACTAATTTCTCTAAGCAAAGAGAAACTGGGACAAAATGAGGTCAAATACAAGGATGTATGTAAAAGTACTTCGCAAAATTTCGAAGAAGGAAAAAATAGACACAAATACACTTGTCAGCAAACATATGATAAACTTTGGTACAAAGCATGTAGAGGATAGGAATAAAAATTTTAAAATTAAACAGGACAATTAAAATGCATAATAGCTGCTTTCCTAAGAGTCCTAGAAAAAAGTTACAGAACCACTATTTTTGTTACCAATAATAGTGAAGAAGAATTCAGAATGTAAGTTCAAAAACCCAAAGGGAATTTGCATTAGGTTAATTAATTACTCCAGGCAGATTTACATTGAGCATTTCAGAAAGCATATTCCTAGGTTTTTTATGAGGATATATTTTAATTCATTTTATACACCGTTCCCACCAGTAGTAACTTTTTTATTATTTCCATTCATTTTAATTTTTTTGTAGCAAAGTCTTGCTGCAA
This sequence comes from Tupaia belangeri chinensis, assembly GCF_000334495.1. NCBI lineage: Eukaryota > Metazoa > Chordata > Mammalia > Scandentia > Tupaiidae > Tupaia > Tupaia belangeri. The sequence goes on from NW_006159643.1 coordinate 1,997,192, forward strand.
AATTTTATGATGTTTATCTCTGTTTCCACTACATGTTTTTACAGTTAAATCTGTGTCTACATCAGCAATTCTGTTATACATTTGTTTTTTAGGAGTTTAAAGCTCATCCATAAAAATTAACTAAGGCTAAAACTTGGCAGACAGCTTAGAAACACATTTTGTTTTTACCAACCTTCAAGAAAATCCATATGTCTATTTCTAAATTCCTGCATATCAGGCTTAAATAAAAGAAATCCTGGCCAACAATGAGACATTTATTTAGGCTAGCTCACGTCAAAAACAGGTTTTTTTCGTTTGTTTGTTGTTGTTTTTCAGTGCGACTGTTCCATGACTTGCTCTCATCTCTCCTCCAAGTTCCTCAGTCCCCTCCTGGGTGGGTGTGCCCAGTCACCTTGGTGACTTTCCTAGCTGACACCCATAGCCCAACACTTCTGGCTATAAGATGCATAGCTAATGTTTCGCGCTGTCCCAGGACTGTGAAGTTTTCTGGGAGCTGTCAACCAAAATGTCACACTGAAGATTTCCTTGGCTCAGCCCTGCTCCTCCTCTGTTCTACCCAAAGACGTGCCCTTTTCAGTGTTGTGGTCACATCCATAAGCCCCAGAAGGCAGCATGTGAAAAATGACTGCTCATCTTTATAGGCAGAGCTAACTCTACCCTGACAAATTAGGTCATGGCTTTGAACTGCTGAAAAGAATTCTCTATGGGTCTCTCGTGTTTCTGCACATCTTGCAAATGAGGCTCTGACTTCTCCTTGTTCCAAACTACCTTTTCAAGTAGTTTATGTAGTGAGCAACCTTGGAAGAGAGATAGTGTCTCCCTCCAAAACAAAGGACAAGTATGCCACTGCGCACGGTTAAGGAATCAGCCTCTGAAAGTCACAGTCTCTCTCCTGCATATGCAGGTGTCATCTGGGCCTCTTCACTTGGACCCTATGGGAACTGGGGTTCAGAAAACCCACATAAACATTGAGTCTCTGGCAACTATTTTTACTGTAAGTAATAAACTATCTATCATTTTGGACTCAGGAGTCTCATCTCTCTCTCTTTTTAAGTTTACTCATTTATTTCTTTCCTAAGAGAGAAAGAAAGGCAATCATTCTCAACAGGGTCTTATGCTGTAGTTCTCTCCCAACCAAATGGTTCCCAGCCGGAGAGGATCACAGACACACGCATGTCAAGCATGTGCAGGTTGACCCAGGAACCTAACCCTGGAATTCAGTCCTATGAAAGCATAGGACTTTTCATATAGCAGAATATTGTGCAACCACGGCACCATCACTAGGCCAGGAGTTGTATCTCTTATAACAGCATTTATGACCCTGTGGCAGGCTTTGCACCTGAGGTGAAACTCAGACTCATAACCATTCTCATCATTTGCACTCGACTGCCTCTTCCACTAGGATGGGAAGTTCCTTGCAAACTCAGACCATGTCTACGTCATCGTTGTATCCCTAGCACATACATCAATTCCTGGAAAATAAATGTTGCTCAATAATAAAGATTTTTGGAATAAGTTTGTTATAGTGATATCGATTCAAAAAGGGAAGAGAGGGGGTAATCCAAGGATAACCAATTTAACAGAGAGTGGGACTTCAGCTGAACTTTGATCCCCTGCATCCAGCCTTCCTCCGCTTTGCTTTCAGTAACTGAAACTATTATTCAGAGACAAAACCTTCTCAAAAATATTTTTGTCTTTTATATTACTAGTGGAAACATGCCATATACTTTTACTTCTTAGCTACTAGTAGATGATAGATTGTAGCCTCAGAGAATCTGTATCCTCTAAATTAAAATGAGTGCAAGATTTTTCTTTAGACAATCTGCTTCTCAGATGTTTCTGCTCTCCCTGCTCAGATGGCAGAACTGGAGCAACAGTGAAGTCAGTGGCAGCTTAGTCACACATCACCTTAAAAACTGGCCTGACAAGGGACAGTTGAATTCTATTACTTTAAATTACTGAAAATATGTTTTTCTCAATTTCCTTTTTTTCGAAATTTAGAAAGAATTTGTCCTGACTCGTTCTTTGGTCTGAATTCATGACAATGTATAATTTATTACTCTAGTTTCAGAGGACTATTTTAAATTCCTATAAATAATTTAGGAAGGGCCAAGTAGTGGTGTAGCAGGAACACAACTTGGAAAGGCCTTTGGTTCATGTCCTCGCATTTCCCTGAGCACTACAGGCACATTTGTGCATGTCCATGATCCAGGCTGACTGAGACTGGAAGTGGATTACAGCAAGAAGACTGTGTTAGGAATGCCTGTTTCTCTTGTCTCTTTGTTTCTCTCGTGGAGAAAATAGAAAATGTTTAAAAATAGAATTTAGCAGCAAGCAGATGGCATGGTGGTTAAGATGCTGGATCCCACATGACCAACCAACCATGGTTCAAGTCCCAGACCCAGCAGCTTGAAAAATATGCAGGGCATATTTGTATGTGTGCCCAAAATGACAACCCCTCTAGGGAGCTGATTTTTCACTTTCTCTCTTTCTCTGTCTCTCTTCAATGAGAAAACATGCCCTATGGCAATAATCTATTAAAAAATAGAATTTTGGCATTTTTAGGCTAATTTGGAGACCTTTTTTTAATGAAAAGGACCAGGGTATTATGTTCAAGGATGGCAGCCCAGTTAGGCAGAGGCAGGGGAGGATGATGTGATCAATAGTAGCCAAAAGAAAGAGAAAATCCTGCTTGGGGATGAGCAGGGGCTCTGGTATGAAGCAGCAGGAAAGTCCATATGGGAAATTTGTATCTCAAACCTCAAATCTCGCTGGATTCATCTTATTATTGGATCAAGAAGTTCCTTAAGATTAATGATGTGGAAAGAGTAGAATTTGTCAATATTTCTCAAGTCTTCCACTCTTAGCATGATTTTTAAAGTCTTAGATGGAAAACCTTAACCATTCACACCTTACTTCAAAATTACAAAAAGGTGACAGTAATACACTAATAGCTGGGAAGTCCATGAATCTTCTGGTCTAATGAAAACAGAATGTTTTCTAAAATAGGACCTTATCCCAGTCAACAGTTGCACTTACCAGTCAGTCTCATATTTTAAATCTTTACAAAGTCCAACTTCAGAAGAGTAAATTCCTCCTGAAGTAGCTTTAAATTTAAAAAGAAAAAACTTGACATGGATTTAGTGTTCATGACAGAGAGGGATTAATAGCATTTGGCCTGAAGAAGGCTCAAGCCCAGGCAGGTAGTGGGCAGGATTCCACACAGCAGAGTCAACACACCTCAGCTGGGCCCTGTTTACCCAACCCCTGGCCTCCTCTTCAACACATACTGCCAGTTGGAGCAAACCAAGCTAAATGGTGTGGTGGTTTTTTAATGAGGCTAAGTAGGAACAAGAATGGACAAAGAAAATTTTTTATTGTGGCCAAAGCAAGTCTAAGTTATGAACTCAGACCTCCAGAGGCGAGAAGCTTATGTACTCACCAGCTGCCACTTCACTGCCCTTCATGCAAAGCCTCACAGTGTGGCTGTGCACGAAGAGCTCTTAATAGTGATGCCAGGAGTTCCCTTGAAAATGGTTTTTCATTCTGGGCAGTGGAGCAATCTCTGGGTGTGAAGTCATGTCTGAGGTTTACAAGCTATTGCTGACATCAATGAAATGCAGCATTTGTTTTCCTTCTTTCAGTGTCCTGTAGGCATGTTGGCACTCATTAAATGCTTCCTAAAAATATCACTTGGCAAACATTCATGTTTTGTTCATAAAGGCTTATGTGCATCATTAAGAGGATCACTGTAGAAGACTGCTGTAAAAATGCAATCACGTGTATTCATTGGATCAAATGGTTTTCATTTTAATTAAGATACAAGGTTGTTTCTCTTTGTGCGAAAGCACAGCTCATATTCAAAAGACTGCTTTTGAGACATCCATGTACCTCTAGGTGACTTCACACCTTTCTTAAATTGAGCTAAGGTTATAGATCTGTGTGTCAGGTTTCCCAAGATAATTTTGAAACATAAAGAGCAGACCCAGGGGCCGGCAGGTGATTCGGTGGTTAATGCGCTGGATTCTCACATGGCCAACAGCAGTTCAAGTCCTGGACCTTGCAGCTTGAAAATCACACCACTCATGTGTGCTTGCATACCCAAAATACCAGGAGGAAAATGGAAAATGATTACAGCATGGCCATCCCCCTGGGAGGGTGTGTGTGTGTTGGGGGTGGGGGGGGTGATTATGCACATTCCCTCTCTCTGCCTCTCTCCAGTGAGTGAATGCTTCCTTTGGCTAAAAAAATAAATAAATAAATTGAGCAGGCCATTTAAGAAATCATTAGCGGGATGTCTCATTAATTAGTCAGTTCAACAAATAAAGCTTCCCTAGATTCCCAGTGGGTATCATAAGATTCAAATGCTATATTCTCAAGGCATAGCAAAGAACAAGAGTTATTATTTGAATCAAGCTAAAGGGTAATCTGATGAAGGCTTTGCTTCACTAGGACTAAAAGTTTATTAAAGACCATTTGTCAGTACCAGCCTGGCATCTATAAAAGAACATATGAGTGGAGGTAGAAGTTAACTCCTCATTGCCAAATTCTCTTCCTTCCAGTCCCACCCCAACCCCAGGAAGCAAGTATAAAGAAAGAAGTAAGAATAAACAGGGAATTTTAAAGAAAGAAAGAATATAAATAGAGAAAGAAAGAAAAAGGAAAGAAAGAGAAGAAAGGAGGAAGGAAGGGAGGGAGGGAGGGAGGAAGAAAGGAAGGAAGAAAGGAAGGAAAAAGGAAAGAAAAAAGAAAGAAAGAAAGAAAGAAAGAAAGAAAGAAAGAAAGAAAGAAAGAAAGAAAGAAAGAAAAAGAAAGAAAGAAAGCAGAAAGAGAAAGAAAAGAAAGAAAGAAAGGGAACCAGCAGTTAGCGTAATGGCTACGTCACTGTAGTCCCACGTAGTCGACCACGGTTCGCGTCCCAGACCCGATGGCTTAAAACACACTGGGCGTGTGTGCATGGATGCCCAAGATCCCAAGAGGAGAATGGAGGAGAAGGGATTGCGGCGTGACCATCCCCCCTGGGGGGTGATTTCTCACTTTCTGTCTCTATGTCTCTGTCTGTCTGGCGAGCACACGCGCCCTATAGTGAAAATCTCTCCAAAAAAAAGAAAAAAAAAGAAAGAAAAATACAAACAAACAAAAAAAAAGAAAATGATGGATCGAAGAAATATTTGAATACAGACAAGAAAAATAAAAAGAAAATGATGAATTGAAGAAATATTTGCAGAATACCTCCATTGGATAACTTTTCCACCTCCCCATATTGCAGTAGAAAATTATGGGGGTGGGTAGAAAATTATGCTATGAAGAAATTGAGTTATCAGCCTGCTATGGTTTGAATATTTGTTCTTTCCAAAACTCATGTTGAAACCTAATTGTTGACCAAGCCTGGGAGCTTGGTAAGTAGCAAACTGAACTACAGTGCTGGGAGTCACATGGTCAAATGTGGGTTCAGATCCCTAGGTAGGTTTGGAAACACACCAAGTGCAGGTGTGCATACTTAAGATCTTAATGAACTGGAGGGCTAAGGAAGGTGAATATGGAATGATGGAACCTTGTTGAGGATGTCTCTTTCTCTCTATCTCTCCCTCCCTCTCTTTCTCTCTTGTTTCCTGTGCAAGTGTACATGCTATAACAAATAAAATAATTTTTTTAAAAAGAAAATAAATTTAATTGTCATTATAGCAGTATTAAGAAATGGGACCTTGGGGCCAGTAGGTGGCATGGTGGTTAAGGTGCTGGATCCCACATCATTGGCCACATTTTGAGTCTCAAACCCAATGGCTTGAAAAATCCAGCTGGGCATGTGTGTGTGCATGCCCAAATCCCAAGAAGAGAATGGAGGAGGAGTGATTGCAGCATGACTATCCCCCTGGGGAGTGATTTCTCACTTTCCCTCTCTCTCTCTCTCTCCAGCAAGTGCACACACCCTATGGCAAAAACTTAAAAATACAATAATAAAAAATAGAGAGATGGGACCTTTTCAAAGTACTTAGACCCTATGAGGGTCATGGGTGGGATTACTACCATTATAAAATGGCGAGTTTGACTTTCTTCTGTCTTTTTGCTGCTCCACATTCTGCCACATAGAGACAAAGCCTTTTTCTGCCCCAGATGACACAGATTCAAAACTGCATTTGGAATCAGAATGACCAAACCTATGGCACCATGATACTAGACTTTCCAGCCTCCAGAAAGATGAGCAAATAAATTTTTGTTCGTGGTAATTGCTGAGACACTCCGTTATAGTAGCACAAAATGACTCTGACACTGCCATAGAGGAACTACAACTTCAAGGTAGGGAACTGGCACCCCATGGTTGAGCCCATCATTTTGCCAAGTATAATAGGGTGGAGCAGAGGATTCTACCTTCTTGTCTCTACTTGCAATGAAGTTTTGTTTTGTTTTGTTTTGTTTTTGAGAGAGATTTTCACTGTAGGGCGCGTGCGCTCGCCAGACAGACAGAGAGAGACAGAGAGAGAAAGCGAGAAATCACCCCCCAGAGGGGATGGTCACGCCGCAATCCCTTCTCCTCCATTCTCCTCTCGGGATCTTGGGCACGCACGCACACGCGCCCAGCGTGAGTTTTAAGCCACCGGGTCCAGGACACGAACCGCGGTCGACTACGTGGGAGTCTAGCGACATAGCCTTACACTAACTGCTGGTTCCCTACTTGCAATGAAGTTTTACAGTCAACGGGCTGTCCCCACTACATAGAACTCAATCAAATCTCTCGGTTAGGACACAGGTTGATAACAAGTAAACAAAAAAGTGCTCATCTGTATGAATTAACCCAATTCTTCTTTTTTCATAATTGGACATGCACATACATAAAATAGAGAAAGAGAAACACCCTCAACAGGGTCTCATCACACCATGATCCCCTTTCCCCAGCCCTTCAGCTCCAAGGATCCTGGACACCCACACATACACAACGTGTTTTAGGACCAGCCCAGAGATTAAAACTTGATTTGGTAATATTCTAGCAGATGAATAAGCACTTGCATTACAACTGGGCCCCAGCTGTTGGGCCTCAAACCAATTCTTGATTCACTGATTATAAAGCAAGACAAATGAAATATTGGATCACTGGAAAAGTCATGACATCTTTCTCTATGTCTTTCTATGCAAAAATGCGTAGTGACTTTTCCAATAACCCAATAACACCTGTACCAGAGCTCATACTCAAAAATAATTCAGGACAGTAGGCAATATCACAAGCCACTCCGAACACGAGATCACTGAGATAATGCCTCCACGGGTACAACAGGAAATTATTTTCTTCTTCGAATTCTGAATCTAGCCAAATTGCCAATCAAATGTGAAGAAGTTACAAAGGTGTTTTGTACATCAAGATAATCAGACAGCTTATCTCCTTTTCTATATAGAAAGAAATACTTGAAGTTACACTATGGCTGAAATTAAAAGGGAAATGAACAAACAAACAAAATGGGGTAGAGAATCTTTGATTCTTGTTGGGAAAGCTGGGCATATTACTCAACCAAAAACTTGCAGGCCAGGAAAGAATAGGCACATCTAGTTAAAAGTGCTGAAAGAAAAAGAAAATAAGTAAGCAAATTTAGTAACTAAGAATAATAGACTCAGAGAAGCTGCTATTTAGAAATGGAGGAGCGATAAAGACTTTTCCAGACAAACTAAAGCTAAAGAAGTTCATCACTACTAGATCTACCTTACAGGAAATGCTGAAGGGAGTTCTTCAAGTTGAAAGAAAAGGACACTAACAGCATGAGTATAAAAGTCACTGATAGGAACCAGCAGACGACATAGTGGTTACTCACTTCACTCTCACATAGTCGACCAGAGTTCGATTCCCAGATTCAACGACTTAAAACTCATGCTGGGTACATGTACATGTGTTCCCAAAATCCTGAGAACAGAATGGAGGAGAAGGGATTGCAGCATGGCCATTCCCGCCCCCACCCCCTGGGGTGATTTCTTGTTTTCTGTCTCTCTGTCACTCTCTGTCTCTCTGGCAAGTCCATGAACCCTAAAGCAAAAATATCTCTCAAAAAAGTAAACAGTTAGTTATTTAATGAGGGAAGCACAAAAATAGCAACTACACCCAATGATGACCAAAAGAGAGCTAGAATATTCAAAAAGTGGAAGAAATTTTCCCAGCAAAGATTATTAGAGACAATTGATAATATTGACCAGTGACATTGAGATCAATCAACATGTTTTACTTATGGAAAGAATCTTCATATACTTTAGGTGTATCTCTGGGCAAAGGAAAGGACTTGCCTAGACCATTCTGTGAAATTCTTAGAAATTTCAGGATACCAGACCAGCAGGTAGCCTGGTAGTTAAGGCACTAGACACTCCCACATGGCCGACCATGGTTCAAATCCCTGACTTGGTGGCTTGCTTTCTCACTTTCCCTCTCTCTCCCTCTCTCTCTCTTTATCTCTGTGTGTCTCTCTCTGGTCAAATAAAAATAAATGAATGAATGAATAAATAAATAATTGAATAAATAATTCTTTAAAAAAAGAATTTTCAGGATATAGTGTACCTCTGAATACTAACTTCATACACCTCACGTTTAATAAAACTCATCTAATATCTCTCTAATTTATTTTAAATCATACTCATGAATGCCACACAAATAAGTATGTAGATAATAACGCTGTATTTATAATGCCACTTTTTTCATAAAGTTTAAACTGTCTTACAAACATCACCTCAGTTCGATATTTTATTCAAAAATTATGTTGAGCCAAAATCAGATTATATATTCTTCTCTCGTAATTCTGTCTCCCTCTCTCTATTGCCTTTCTTTTCTTTCTCCTTAACTGTAAATATCCTTTGAAAAACTGTGAAAAAACGAACCTTGATTCTCTTAAAAATGTCAAAATTTCCTAAGTAAAATCTATTATACCTTTTATTGCCAAAATCAGAGAAGCCAATTAAACTACAATTTTATTTTTGGCTTTAAGATGCAAGAAATTGTAGCCAATATTATATTTCAACAATCTAAATTAATTTAGCTTTAAATGGTTGTTCAAAAAAGAAAGTGAAGTGGACAATACTGATGTCTCGAGCGTGTTATTTTTTACTCCACATCCAGTTACGGTTGTTTTGTTTTCATGTCCTTTACCAGCATTGCTTGTGCCATGATTAATGTTTACACTCATTTGTCTTGCTTTTTTAAACAACCATAAACAAAAGGCAACAGGGAATAGGCAGACTGAGAAATTTTATAACCAAAAACTTTGTATCATGAGGCATGTCTACTCTAATTTCAATGTCATAATGGGAGAACAAGCTTTACAGCCTATATTTGATATGAAGAAATCTTAGGACGGGACATCACTACTGAGAGTTGGAATAATAAAAACAGGAGGAACAATAACAATAATAGCTCTTACTGAAAATACTATGTGCCAAACACTGTGCTAAGCACTTTGCATTCACAGTTCATCAGTCCTTACAACCACTCTAGGCTAACTAATAAATAGTATATGCCACAATTTACATATATGTAAATTGAGGCCCAGAACAGTTTAATAATTTACCCAAGGTTTCATAACTACTATACGGCAAAGCTAGAACTTAAAGCCCATGTCTTAACCATTTTACAAAACATAAAAAGACTATGAATAGCATCCTATGAATATGAGAAAAGTAACTCCTTATTGTTTATCACCCATTATTTACTCCGAACCCAAGACAAACACTATATGTAATTTTAAGGAATGTTATTGAGTGTCTTCTATTGACTGCCTGAGACTACAGACCCTTATGGCCAGGACCCGTGGCTCCCTCCCACCCCACACTCACCTTTGGACTCTCAGGACTTCGGTGTTTTGAAGGGCACATGGCGGCACAATGCACTGCTCAATATTTTCTTTCTCTTATGCGAAGCTCAGCCGCTCAGTTGGAGGTGCACCTGTTCTTTAGAAAAGAGAACAATATGAAAAGCATTCAAATAGGCAAAGAGTTGAAAAAATCTTTATTGGCAGATGACATGACAGTATACTTAGAAGACCCAAAGGTTTCCATGAAAAAACTTCTCGAAGTAAAAATGAATACAGTAAAGTGGCAGGATACAAAATCAACATCCAAAGATCTATAGCATTTCTATATATGTACAACAAGTTAAATGAAGTAGAGTTGAAGAAAGGAATCCCTTTTACCATAGCCACAAAATGTATAAGTTACCTAGGGATAAACCTAACTAAGGAAGTCAAAGACCTTTATGAAGAAAACTATGAAAATCTTTAAAAAGATATTGAAAATGACATAAAAAGGTGGAAGGATATCCCATGCTCCTGGATTGGAAGAATTAACATAGTCAAAATGGCAATTCTACCCAAATTAAGCTACACATTTAATGCAATCCCAACCAAAATACCAGAGACTTTCTTCACAGATCTAGAAAAGACAATCATATAATTCATCTGGACTCATAAGAGACCTCATATTGCCAAAGTAATCCTGTGCAAGAAGAGTGAAGTGGGTGGCATATCACTCCCTGATCCCAAAATATACTATAAAGCTGTGATCATCAAAAAGCATGGTATTGTCACAAAAACGGACAGGTGGACCAATGGAATAGAAGAGAGACCCCAGAAATAAACCCCAAAGCTTACAGCCAACTGATTTTTGACAAAGGATACCAGTCGATCCATTGGGAAAAGGAAAATCTCTTTAGTAAGTGGTGCTGGAAAAACTGGGTATTCACCTGCAGAAAGATGAAACTGAACCCCCATCTTTCACCATTAACAAAAATCAACTCAAAATTAATAAAAGATCTTGGGACCAGCAGTTAGCGTAATGGCTATGTCACTGGACTACCACGTAGTCAACCGCGGTTTGCGTCCCGGACCCAGTGGCTTAAAATTCATGCTGGTCGCATGTGCGTGCATGCCCAAGATCCCGAGAGGAGAACGGAGGAGAAGGGATTGCAATAGTGAAAATACTGGGGAAACTCTGGGAGACGTTGGGGTAGGTAAAGACTTCTTAAATAAGACTCCCAAAGCACAGGCAATAATCCCTAAAATAGACAAGTGGGACTATATCAGACTAAGAAGTTTCTGCACAGCAAAGGATACAGTAATTAGTGTGTCAACAACCTTCAGAATGGAAGAATATTTTTGTAAAATATGCCTTGGACAAAGGACTAATAACCCAAATACACAGGGAGCTCAAGAGGCTTACTTGAAAAAAATTATTAATCCAATTAAAAGATGGGAAAATTAGATGAACAAAAATCTCCCTAAGGAAGACATACAAACAGCTAGTGAAAGGGAAACCTCCTACACTGTTGGTGAGAATGTGAACTAGTTCAGCCACTGTGAAAAACAATATGGAAGTTCCTTAATGTTCTACAAATAGAACTACTATTTGATCCAGCAGTCCTACTTCTGGGTATCTACCCAAAGACAGGAAAATGCTCAGTAGGAAAAGCACTTGCATATCAATCTTTATTGCAGCATTATTCAAAATCATAAAGACATGGAAACAACCCAAATGTCCACAAACAGATGAACGGATGGAAAAAGTGTGGCATATATACTCTCTAGAATACTATTCAGCCATAAAAAAACAACAAGACCCTGGCATTTGATAGAAAGTGGTCAGATAGGGAGGATCTATTGCTGAGTGAAGCAAGCCAGGATATGAAAGAAAGATATTGTATGTACCCACTTAATACAGTCCAACTATCCACACAGAGATGGCAGAGATCAAAATATTGGAGGGCATAAAAGCTGTGAAAATAGTTAGGGATACTGAAGACAGTATGAAACAGGGCAGGAGAAGGGAAGAGTATAGAGAAGGATAGCAAGAGAACAAATAGAGGTATGACATTAGTGGGACCCAGAAATGGTTTACTACCAGGACCAGCAAATGGCATAATGGCTATGTCACTAGACTCCCATGTAGTTGACCGTGGCTCGAGTCCTGGACGTGGTGACTTAAACTCACTCCAGGCGTGTGTGCATGCGTGCCCAAGATCCCAAGAGGAGAATGGAAGAGAAGGGATTGCAGTATGGCCATCCCCGTTGGGGGGTGGTGGTGATTTTTCACTTTCTGTCTCTCTGTCTTTCTGGAGAATGCATGCATCCTATAGCAAAAACCTCTCCAAAAAAAAGAAGAAGAAATGATTAACTACCTGTTGGTGATAACATGTATAGTATTCTCAACTGGATTGATCTAAGAAGTATTTCATGTTGGGTAATTTGTGTGTGTGTGTGTGTGTGTGTGTATGTGTGTGTGTGTGCTGTAGGGCACCTGCGCTCACCAAGAAGAAGATTGAGAAAGGCAAGACAGCAAAGGAAACAGAGCAGTACACGAGAGCAAAAAACCATATTTTAATAGAAGGCAAGAGGGAAAAGAAATAGTATCAGTGCCACTTGCTCTTGGGGAAATTAATTAAAATGAAGCAGAAAAGAGACTTGAAGCCCAGATAAAATCTATAGTCTTCGGTGGTTTTCCTCATGCTTATTTTCATTTGCAGGCACCATCTACTAATTCTTTGCTACCTGTAAGTACCCCAGAGAACAGGTATATTTTCGGTGTTTTTAATTTGCCAGAAAGTGCATGCACTTGTCAGAGAGACAGTGAGAAAGGAAGAGGGAGTGCCGTTTCCTCCATTTCTCCCTCCCTCAGAATTTTGAGAACCCATACACACACACTCTGTGTGGTTTTTCAAATCACCAGGCCGAGGACTCAAAGTATGAAGTTGTCACGTGGGATACACTCCTTTAATCACTAGGCACGGGGGCTGCCCTGAGACAGTTTTAATATCCAAAAAGCATGTGCCCCTGTGATGATGATGATATTGATTATTCATGTGATGTATTAAATCCAGGGTTGCTTCTGATTTAGAACTTGGGAATTTAGAAAAAGAGTGACTTTCTTCACCAAGTTATGTTCATATAGATCACCATCAGATGTCTCTGACAAGCAATTGGCAAAGTCTTACCCAATCTTAACATATAACCAGAAGTAGTTTATTTATGCTTCTAACTTGAAAATTAAATGATTCCTCCTTATAGCAGGGAGCTATGTAATAAGTTTGGCTTTACTGTAAATTAAATTATTCCTTCACCAACAAGCACTTATCAAACACCTGGTGTATGCAAAGCTGGGGGTACAGTCATAAGCTGGAAAAGTTCCTTACCTACATGAATCTTGACAGAGACAAATAGTAAATGAATAAATACCTGTGCTTAATCTCAGACTCTATTTCATAATGGCTCTAATAAATAAACACCAAAACATACAGTGTGGCCTGCAAGTCAAGATTCTCTGACGAGAAAACATTTGATCTATAGCTGGAATAAAGAAAGAGCCAGCCTGGGATCTGAGAAAGGAGCATTCCTGTCAGAGATAAGAGCAAATGCAAAGCCACTGAGGCTTAGCATGAGATCTTGACATGGTCCAAGAACAGCAAGTTCGTCTGTAGCACTGAAGATAAATTAAGAAGATGTGAAGAACTCAGACATATTAAATCACAAAGTGCTTCACAGAACCATTTTCTTCAGCTTTGCTTTTTGTATATTTCACTATGTCTACTTTCACAAAAAGATAAATTTCTCTTCTTCCCCAATGAAATTCTGAAAATATGATGATTTGGGGAGTTTCTCATATCTAATTCATTTGTCAAATGAAGTAGAGGGAAAAACTCAAAAATATTCTCTTTGAGCACAAATACCAGATGATCAATTTCTTTTAATATTAAAGTCTAGTGAAGAATTACTACCATTCTCCAATCTAAGTGCCCATCAACAGATGACTGGATAAAGAAAATGTGATGTACATACAAAATGGATACTATTCAGCTAGATAAAGAAGAAAATTCTTTCATTTACAACATAGACAAACCTGGAGAACATTATACTATGTAAAATGAGTCAGGAAGAGAAAGACAAATACTGCATGATATCACTTACATGTGAATTCTAAAAATTAGTCAAACCAATAAAAGAGTAGAGTGATGATTACCCGAGGCTGGAAGTTAGGAGGGGGAGGGTATGAGGAGCTTTTATTCTAAAGTTATGAAGTATAAATTGAACAAGAGGAATAAGTTTTTGAGATCTATTGCACAGCAGGGAAACTACAGTAATAATAATGTATTATATATTTCAAAATAACAGTAAATATCTAATGTTTCACCACCAAAGGTGACAAGCACATGAAGTGATAGATATATTAATTTGCTTGATTTAATCATTCCACATTGTATACATATATACCAAATATCACATGTACCCCATGGATCTATATAATTATGACTTGTTAATAAAAAAATAATATCATGAATTTTTTTCGAGGTTTTTTGCCATAAGGTGTATGTGCCCACCAGAGAGAGAAGGAGACAGAGACAATGAGAGAGAAAGTGAGAAATCACCACCAGGGCGTGATTTTCAAGCCAGTGTCCAAGACTTTAGCCATGGTCAGCCATGTGGGAGTTCAACAACACAACCACTACACCATCTGCTAGTTCCAATATTAATGAATTTTTTTAATGAACTATTGCTATTTCCTTTAAAATGGATATGCCTGAGAAAAGACCCTATCAGAAGGAGAAGTAATGTTTATGTTTTACCTTTGAGACCCTCAGCTTAATTTGCACAGTCCTGACACCTAATTTCTCTGCACTGTGCACTTGGTCATGGGTACTTAGCTACAAACATTGCATATTCATACCTGGAGAACAGCTAACAATTGATCATTTCAATTTTCCTCAGTGGGTCCTTGAAAAACTGCTAACAATTGGGAATGAATAATTTAGCACATGTGGCTAAGGCACAATTTGCTAGAGAGAGTTATAAACCCAGAAGATATTTTATTTCTGAATAAAGATAATGTGACTTAATATTTCTAAGAGTATATTAGCTTGTTGTACATTGATCAAGGCTGTAGGCAAAAGTATTAACCACTTAAAAAATGGCCTAGGAGTGACATCTTATAAATGGCCATTAGGAATTAAAATTTACATTCTCTCATTTTCCCATTCCCATTCCCATTTTCTCCGAAGAGGAAAACAAATTTACTCTTTAAAAGTGAAAATAGGGGACATTTCATGTGCAGCTTTCATATACCAGTCTTCTATAGACAGCTGAATTATTTAAGTAGGGAATGGCAGTTTGCAATATCACAAGAGTTAGCAGCCAGCTTTACTCCTTTAGTGTGTCTACTTATCTGTCTACTTCAGACTCAAGGAATAGAAGATCTATAGCCAGAGAGACATAAATTAATATCATTAAAATCTATTTTTGGTACAATTAAAACATGTTTTCCCATTGGAAAGAAATTATAAATATAGTTTGAACACTAAAAATAATATGAAATATTAAAATATCTATCCTACAAAAGGCCTACAAAGAAAACAGTAATAGGTCTTTAGCTTTTCTGGAGTCAGATCTTACCTACTCCCTCACTGTCATGCTTTCATATATGGGCCTACTGATCACTGTTAGAGAATGAAGAGGAACAAAACTGCATGGAGGGTATTTAAGTCCTTGATCATGTGCAGCCTGGAAAAACAGCCCACCAATACACATGAAAAAGAAAATCTAGGTTCAACAACTTCTATTACTTAATATGGTCACTGTTGGCATCTCTCACCATATGCTATTTGAACATCTATATCCATAGATTCTTAGAGAAGTGGACCAGGTAGAACTTCTATTTCTTTTCACTTCCTTCAAGAATGAAATAGGCATTCAACACATTTATTTAACCACCCTTCCATGTTCCACGTTCCACCAGCAAAATAAGACAGCCAGTTGAGTTTGTCCACACATCACAACTATTAGCTATAACCTGAATGAATTAATATACTTTTGTAATTTCATTGTGTATGGTATTAAGACCCATTTTACCCCTTGAAAAAAAAAAACTAATTCTTTACACCTCTAAAAGAAAGAAAGCCCTTCAGACTAAAGTTTAAGAAAAGAGGGTCTTTTTCTTTTTTTCTTTTTTTAAGGGATTCTTTTTCTAAAATTAATTCTAAGTCTCCTGAAATTTGATAAATATACTTTGCCCCACACACATGTCTTCCAAAACAAAAACTTTAAATATTTAATATTTGTGATAGTCTGAGCTCTTTGGAGCTTTAGATTTCAAAGGAGGAAACATTTCAAGGGAGGAAACAGAGTATCCTGTAAAAGAAAGTCAACACACAGCATGTCCGTTTTATAAACCAGAGCTCTGGGAAAATGAAAAGGACGGAGAAGTGTTGAGAAGAGTTTGATTTATCAGACATATAATTTTTTTTTTTTTGGAGAGGTTTTCGCTATAGGGTGCGTGCGCTTGCTAGACAGACAGAGAGAGACATAGAGACAGAGAGCGAGAAATCATTCCCCCGGGGGGATGGTCATGCCGCAATCCCTTCTCCTCCATTCTCCTCTCGGGATCTTGGGCACACATGCACACGCGCCCAGCGTGAGTTTTAAGCCACCGGGTCCCGGACGCAAACCATGGTCAACTACGTGGGAGTCCAGCGACATAGCCATTACGCTAACTGCTGGTCCCCAGACATATAAAATTTGACTGTCTGATGCTCAGCACAAGTTGTGCATGGGGAAGTGTATTATTAGTTTTCTCAAATTCACAAAGAAGTACAAATAGTTTAACAACCTCTTAAATAAACATCTTAGTATAGAAAGTAAGCAATGGGAAAATAAGTCATTTAAAAATATTCCTCTGTGCAGTCCTTGGTCTATGATGTCTATAACTTATTGAATTAAACTGGAAAAGAATGGAGAGAGGTTAAAACAAACTCTATATGTTGGACATAGAAAATCTACTGGGACCAGCGGTTGGTGTAATGGCTGTGTCACTGGACTCCCATGTAGTCGACCATGGCTTGAGTCCCAGACCCAACCCAGGGCTTAAACTCATGACAGGTGTGTGTGTGCATGCCCAAAACTCCAAGAGAAGGATGGAGGAGAAGGGATTGCAGCATAGCCATCCCCCCTGGAGGTGATTTCTTGCTTTCTGTCTCTCTGTCTCTCTCTGTCTTTCTGGCGAGCACGCACTCCCTATAGCAAAAACCTCTCAAAAAATAAATAAATAAACAAACTACTATCTAGGCTAAATATATAAATAGGTACATTTCATTTCATTTTTTTTACATCTACTTACTTACTTCTTCCATGAGAAAGAGATGGAGACAGGTGCCATCAACAAGGTTTTCACACCATGATCAGCCCCTAATCTCAGTCAGATTGGAATACAATTGTGCATGTACATGCCCAGCATGTACAGAGCATCTCTAAAATGTGAACTGGAGACTTTCCCATGTGGGTCCAGTTGTGTTATATCTGCAACACTGTCTGGCCCAATAATTGTTTTTAAAACCAGACTATTCTACTGATTATTTCTTTGTTGACAATGACCAATAATTAAATCATCAATACTTCAAAGAATGAGTTCAATCCTAATTACATCCTCTTAAAAAATGAAGATCTTCTGGAGGTCTACATTTCATATTTAAATATC
Source organism: Tupaia belangeri chinensis (assembly GCF_000334495.1). Classification (NCBI taxonomy): domain Eukaryota; kingdom Metazoa; phylum Chordata; class Mammalia; order Scandentia; family Tupaiidae; genus Tupaia; species Tupaia belangeri. The sequence goes on from NW_006159643.1 coordinate 2,014,664, forward strand.
GTGCTGTTAGGATAGGTATTCTTTACATGATTTTAATATATCTTGATAATATACTAGGATGATCAGTTGTTCCAATTGAGTGGGACAGTCCCGTGTCACAGGAAATCTCTCAATTCTGGGAAAACAGGAATGATTGTTCACTTACATCTAAAATCTGTACCATACAATCCCTATATTATCTCAACAATAACTTTTATAAGAGTCCATCACAAAACTGTAGTAACCCAATATTTGAAGACGGCATCTCTCTCATGACATATACATAGGCTTTATCTGTAATTGGATAACAGAATTAATTTAGGTTGACAGGAGTTTAAGGTAAACTTGGAGAGTAAAATGGTTAATAAAGCACAATCCAAGGCAATGAATTTCCACAGTAACATTCTTTCCATCAGTATTCGTAAACTATACTTTAAACTAAGGAAATAATGGTCCCTGATTTTCTAGAATAGGAATTACTAGTCTTAATAATATGAGAACAGCAACAAAGGCATGGAAATTTCCATAGGAATATCAGATTTTCCTGTATCACATTGATTTATTGAAAGGCTTAACAAACTTCTAAAATATATTCTTAACCACAGGCTATTCTCTAAAGGGAATTGCTTGGAGATCAAGGTTATCCATTTTAAGTGAATTTGACAATAATAAACTGTTTAGTAGTTTTATGGTGAACATAGACAATAATTTCCAGAGAATTTTTGGACCCCCAGCTAACATGCATAGCCAATTTTTGGAGAAGTCAAAATAATGTGCAACCCTGTCAGTACCTGATGCCAATGAATCTATTATTTCTCCATTTAAAGCCTTTGGTGTATCTGCTTTTCATTTAAGCTCAGGAGAAAACATTTTGTTTCTGGAATAGTTTCTTGGAAAAAGGAGTAAGTAGGTCCCTTGACCATTCAGTTTGTTACCAAAATCTAAGGACTTTATTGTCTTCTCTTGTTGTAGCACCAGAGATTGCTGCTTGAAAATACCCACATATGGCCTTGCAATTTGGGAGAAAAAAATTTATATATATATATATATATATATATATATGGAGAGAGAAAGACAAAATTATTCATATGAATTAGATATTTAAGATAACATTTATTTAGAATGAGAAAGAGAACTATGCATTATGTATTTTTGCTTTTTAAATTTATTTATATTTTAAATTTTCTACATTTAATCACTGTATCATTACAGCATACCAAATGAATTTTCCCATCATTGATACACTGCATATTGGTCTAGTCAAAGACATTACCATAAACATTGTTTGATGAGAAATTTTAAAGCAAGGTTTGGAAAGGAGCTCTTGTAAGTAAAGCCCTCAAACTTAAACTTCATTAGCTTCATGGTACATCTGCCTCTGGGACGACATGAGGATTAAAGAAGATCATGCACAGAAATACTTAATACCTGGTATTAAGAATGTATTTTCAGTAAATGTTAGGACTATTATTATTGTTAAAACAATCAATAATAGTGATTATCTAGCATGTACTAAGTCACATGACATGCAAGGACTTGTTTGGGGGAGGCTAGGATAACAGATCACAGCCATCCCATGCTGTGTATATATATATATATATATATTAATATATATATATATTACAGCAGTAATGAAGGGTAGATGTTTGAAAGAAAACAGGCTAATCTAATTTCACCACTAATGGTTAAAGAGAGTCCAAATAAACTTGACAACACATCCAATACATAGTACATTAACAGGGAGAATACTCAAAATCACAAGACACATTTCATCCAACTATTGTTCAAAATGAGAAGCTTATGCCAATGAAAGTAACGAATCCTTTCTTAAATAGAACCAAAGGGAAATAAGGGGTTGATGTGAAATACATTTATTGAACCACTAATCTGTTTTTGATTATTTAAGTGTTGCTCGATCTAAGACAAACAGACATGGCAAAATTCAGAAAAGAGGAAAAAGACTTCCAAATTTGAATTCTGCTTCTCCCAAATAGTCTAAAATATTATTAATTACATACTTTCTAATTAACTTTTTTTCTGGTACTTTTGGAGCTTTTCATATCCTTCTTTCAAATAATCACTGAATGCCTTTCCATGTGGCTATCTGGTATACCTAGGTAACAGACTGGCTCTGGGAGCTAAGCAAGGATAAGCACATAAGGTTTAGTGACTGTCAACTTTCCTCATGTTCCAAGGATAGAAGATACATGATTCAGTTTCCTCTGTATATGTAATATAAAGCCTATGCCTAGGCTAACCATTTTGGAAAAATATACATTAAATACAGTCTACTGAACAGCTTTGTTCCTGTAGCAGTACAAGTGCCTTGCAATAAAGGTTTATGAAATATTTATATATACATTATTTACACTGTTTCATCTGATCATAACAAAATTGCTCAAAGTATAAAATATCATTATTCTTATTTTATAAATGAGGAAATTAAGGCCCACATCTCCTATAACAATGACACTTTTAACATTTAATGCAATACCACTATGCTATGTTATCTCTTTAACAAGAGTAGCACATGTTCCTGAGTGTCTGCTGTGCCATAGACACCACCACGGAGCTGAGAACATAGCAGTGAACAAGAAAACCTCACACCCTTGAATAAAAATGTTATATAGGAATTAAATTTCTTGACTGGATAGAAAATTTACTAGCTACACAGAAAATATATCAGAAAATCATTACTATCAGAGAAATGTCTTTATAATTCAAAATTAATGTTCAAGCCTCTATGAAGACTATGGCCCTATACAAAGGAACATATTTTTACGAAGACAGGAGTTAATGTCTTCAAAAGACATCTGAAGCATAACGTGTATCATAGAGAGTTATCAGAACAGTATATGACCCTTTAAAGAGATTCATGATGGGACTGACATAGCTTCAAGTCTCACATTCAAAAACTTGCACAACTAAGCATTTCTCAAACTTTTTTCACAATCAAAACTTTAATACAATATCTATTAACTTTGAAAAATGCTAGTTGAGAAAGCAGGTTTTAAAATTAGAATGTCAAGGTTAAAATCCCAGTTATACCGATATATTAAAGAAACAGAATCTACTGATATTCGCATTGTTAATTCCAAAATTTCAGCAACTTAACACAATAATGTTCATTCATGTGAAGCCAACCAGTAAACAAGAGAAAGCAGGGAAGGAAAAGTATCTCTGCTCCATACAGTCATTCATAAATCAAATTGCAAAAGTTCAACCATCTTCCATGTGTGGTGCCCAGGATTGTCCTGTGTGTTGGTATCCAGCTGGCAGATAGGAGAAAAGAAAAAGTGGAGAAAAGCAAGTCATTTTTATGGTCCAATTATTCATCTACATTCCACTGTCCAGAACTTTGTCTCATGCCAAACCTAACTTCAAGAGAGGTTGGAAAATGTAGACCAGCTATGCCCAGGACAAAAGGGAAAGCGATTTTCTCAACAACTAGCTATCATATGTTACAACCAGTCTCTTTGTTGAACCTAGAAGAATTATTTAACCTCCACAGTTGCCTCTGTAAAATACAGATACTATATTTCATTGCATCTAAAACACTATCATTTTTTAGGCTGCACCATTACTTTACTTTATGTGTCTCTAAGGAAAACAACAACAACAACGCTGCCAATTAAACTGAACACATCAATTGTTAGAGACATCCTGAATTAGTTATGTTAAAATACTGAGAGCGGATGAGAAATGTGTGACTTGGGTTTTATGAAAAATAGTAAATATCTGCCTCCTCATATTATTGGAGGACTAAATAAAGCAATATGCTAAACAAATAGGCCATGTTGCAGGAAGACTATAGGACTCTTAGCTATCAGTCAAATTAAAAAAAAAAAAAACTGTCACACACCAACCAAACCATACACAATTTACACAAAAACAAATTTTGGTTTGGAAATAAAGAGCAGGTATTGAGATATTCTTGCAACTGTTCAACAGAATCATGACAGGTCAATCCCCGAGTGCCACCCACGCCTTTTGGAAAGGATGGCCAATCTTTCCTGTGACCATACTTCCTATTTGAACCATGAAGGCTCAGGGACAAGAAGAGAAGCCAGATGCTCCGCATAAAGCAGTTCTTCCTATCGTTTGCTGGATGTTTTCTGGTATTGGCATGGATCTTCCACAGTCCCATTAGAATGGTGATGCGCACACCTGACTATACAATAGGGATACAGTTTGTACTTCAAGGCAGAACAAAATAAGGATCAGAGAGGTTGACTCTCAAGGCACATTATCTGGACTTGAATTGCAGGTTCTCCAAATTAACTAACTTCCTAAACTGCTCCATCCTCACCCACAGAGCAGGAATAGTGATAGTACCCTCTCTCAGTGCTTTTTTTTTTTTTTTTTTGGAGAGATTTTCACTGTAGGGCGCGTGCGCTCGCCAGACAGACAGAGAGAGACATAGAGACAGAAAGCGAGAAATCACCCCCCAGGGGGGATGGTCACGCCGCAATCCCTTCTCCTCCATTCTCCTCTCGGGATCTTGGGCACGCACGCACACGCACCCGGCGTGAGTTTCAAGCCTCCAGGTCCGGGACACGAACCGCGGTCGACTATGTGGGAGTCCAGCGACATAGCCATTACGCTAACTGCTGGTTCCCTCTCAGTGCTTTTTTAAAGAGCTAAATGGGATAATTGATATGAAGTCCTTAGACACATATATAACTTATAGTGTCTGCTTAATACGCACAGTAGTTATTGGGATCAATGCTTCTTGCCTAACCTCCTGTGCTTTTAACTTCCATGGTCATGAGCCACCATTCAACAGGAACAACATAGCCTACAAGAATCCACAGAAAACTAAACCCTCTTCACAACCTTCCCATCCCTTCTCCCTGAACCCAGCAATTAGGACAGTACTACTTTTCTCAGTACCACTCTTTTGGCATGCTAAAAATTATGACAAGGTTTTTCCTTTAGCCTGAAGTAAAAGCCTTGAAAATAGCCACTAAGCAAAATGCAACTAAACCTCCCAAAGATTACGGGTCACTCGCTAGAAGATTTGCTTAATATTTGCTTACCGTTTTTAAATCATACCAACACCATTTATAAACCAACAAGATATGGTTCTGGATATATACGTGTATAGACAATGCCGTGTAAGAGTCTAAATAGTCATCCAATCCAAAAAGATAAAGTCATTCACTAACTACAACCATGCATATACATAAACATTCTGTATGTATAAAACCATAAGAACCTAGTGATCAGTAGATGGACTTTAGGAGGAACACACAGGAATGTAGTCCTGTTGATGAGCATCAACAGATACGTCATTTCGCAGAAGATAAATAGTTTAGCAAAATTAAGTCAGGGTTCTCTGGGCTGACAAACTCCAATCCATAATTGCTAAGGACCTGAACTATAAAACATTTACTACCTAGTTTATTACTACATTCCTTAGTAACTAACATCATAAATGAACTAATTTACCATTTAACCCTTACCACTTAACCCATAGAAAGTGTGACTCCTGCTTCAGATAGAAGGAAATACCACTTGAAATCAGATGATGAGTGATAGTTCATATTAATTTCAATGGTTAGCGTCTGATCTTATCAGGAACACTCAGTATAATGCCACAAATAGATGTGATAGACAGTTACATTTCCAAGTAGATGCTCCAGTCTGAATACCTTTTCTCCATAGGACAAATTCACAAAATAGTTGCCACCAGTACTTCGTTACCAGCAAACCTACCACTGAAGAAATATTTCTTTAAAACACAGTACTATTCTATTACAAACATTCTATCTCAATTTTTCTGATGATTAAAGGGGATTTTAATTATACAATCAATGAGAAAATAGATAGAAACCATCTGGACATTCCTCTGTTTTCTGCCAAAGAATTTTCTTTTGTTTTACATATCAATGACTTAAGCTAACAAAGGAATTTCAGTGCCAGTCATTTGTCCTTGGCAGGGCTGGATCTTTTTTATGTTATGAAAGATCTTTTAAATTTACTGATTGAGAGTCAAATTATCCCACATGGTCAGAGAATTAACCTCAACATTTTCCTACACATAAAACTAAGAACAAAGATATTTTTTAATTACTTGATCTTTAAAGCATACAAACTTTAAATCCTTTTGTGCTTTAATGTTTTTACTAATCAGGGTGGTCAAAACTCAGAAAACACTTTCTCTTTTTTAGGCACTGATGGAAAATGCTTAACCAGTAAATTACTGAAAAAAAAAAAAAACTATTGGTTTTAAGAGAATAAAAAAAGATGGCATTAAATAAGAAAGCCTTCTAAGAAGTTCTATTACTGCAATAACTGGGAGGCCAGTCTGTATGGATTAAACCTTTAAGGAACTCTAGCACAGAAGGAAACTTGGGAATGATGGCCCAGGAGGCAAGCTCCAAGGGCAAAGTGCAACATGAGCCACCCTAGAAAGTAAATCAAATATTAGGTAAAAAAAAAAAAAAAAAAAAACCTGGCACTCAGAAAGGACTCTTCACTTCCACCACTTATCCTAGAACAGAAGAAAAAGTGGTATAGTAGTCATTGACTTTGCCTAGAATTTTGCCATATTCCCCTGTTGAGAACCATGACTCCATTTTGAAAGGTGAATTTTGTTTCTGAAAGATACTCTTTGGAAGGAAATGTGGAAAACAGAAAACAGCTGTTTCTGTGAAGGTGAAGAAGCAATATGATTTTTTCAGCATTCTATAGAGGTATCTATGTAATAATCAGGATTTGTTGATTTTATAGTTGGCTATAAAAAAATGGCTTCTGGGACTTGGAAATTTAATGGCCAAAGAGCACTAAAAAAAATTGTATTGACTTTTACAGCAGGAAAAAAATCACTGGTATGAAAGTTTGATTCACAGCAGTGTATTGTAGAGATAATTTATGCAACTGAAACACAAAAGTTTTTCTAAGATATCTTAAAGATGTCAGTGGAAAAAAGGGAAAAACTGGAAATTGTTTAAAATTCACTGAACTGTCAACGACTCTATAAGATACAGAAAAAGAATTTCACCGAGAAACATTTCCTCCCTTTGGTGCTTTTAGGAAAAAAAAAATTATATATATACACACACATATACATATATATATATATCACAACCTGTTTAGGTCTAGAAGCTATTGTGAAAATACACCAGGGAAAAGAAGGGGAGAGATTACATTTTATCTGTCACTAAATTGAAATCACATTTGTTTTCCTTGTTTTAACAATGAAACTCACTTACTATAGTCAAATGACCTTCTTGTGTTCTTTCAAGACTTCTCAAGTCATTACTAAAAGTGAGAAGAGGACAGAACTAACGACTCATTATATGAGTCCTAAGAAAATGCTCCCCATCTAAAGATATATATTTTATTATATAGTAAGAAGTTTTGATGTAGAAAATCAAAATTAAATTAGAGAACTCCTAAGAACTTGATGAAATTACTTTGTCTTCCCCTTAATATTTATAGATCTTTGATGATTGCCAGATTTTAAGTTGCGTAAGTCCCTACAAATTAAACACAATATATTACAGGAATGAGGTAGATATTTTAAAATAAAATAAACACATTTCCAACAAGCTATGTGGAAAGACATAGTGTAGAGAAATAGACTGAAAGAATACTAGAAATAGTGTTGGAAACTGTAAATAAAATGGATGAGCAAGGGAGAGGTGTGGCAATGTGTGGGAGGGGCCCAGCCTTTGGCCTCAAACTGCTTTATGTCTGGCAACATCTGGCAACATCAGGCCTTGGATCTTGCCAGCTTGGGCAGTTACCCTATAAACCTCAGCTTCTTTCTACTTTTTAGAATAGTTTTAAGGGTTCAGTAAGATTGTAGATGTAATATCTATCCACCAGTGCTGACACATAATGGACATGCAGTAAATGAAGCCTCAGTTTCTAAATTAAAAAACGGAAGTAGAAGGAAGAAAGAAAGGAATGAGATTGTAGAAGCTGCAAGTGGATCATTAACTGCGTATGCCTAGATAAATAAAGATAATAGAGGATGCCATCATATGTCTCTTCATTCCCACAGCCACCAAGGGTGTTGCCACTAGCAGCTCACAGGTGAGTCCCTTTCAGAAAATGATCCCTACACCAATGAAAGAGTCTCTCCCAAAGTCTTGTTCCCTTCCTCCATACAGCCATAATTTAACACGTTACTGAAAAGCCAACCCCAGCATCAGAATGACCTGTGGGCTGAACAGAGGCTTACGTTACATACACATTACAGGGCATCTTCTCCCACTGCCTTCCTTTACAAGAGTTGCTCCTGAAAGGACTCCCCCAAACTTCCTGCACACAAATTTCCCTCTCATAGTTTATTTTTCTAGGACAAAGAGAATACTGGGGGCAGAGGAGCAGAGTGAGTTAATTTAACTGCAAAAAGCAGGGGGGTTTGAAATGACAAATAATTAATATTATAATCCTACTAGGTTGTTTTCATGGTTTTTCTTTTCTACTCACTGAGATTGTCTCCACTGGACAGATTAAGAGAGATGGAAAGATTTGCCTCATGTCACAGAGCCAGCAATTACAAAACTGAGATTTCAGCCCAAGGCTATTCATCAACGAAGCCTGGGCTTTTTCTACCACATCACGATGTCTCCTGACCACATCATTTTAATTGAGAGACACATCACATGTGGTAGGAAGAAGGGTAACAGGCACAGTGGCCTTGGCTGACTTTCTAATCACCCACCCGACTTTGGCTAATGCTGTCCAGTCCGCCCCTACTTTCACTTTTTCTTATACCCTAAATTTGCAGTTTTTCTTCAAGGCTGTTTCTCAACTCCATTATCCCAGGTATTTAGCCTCTGAATTTTTTTTTTTTTTTGAATTTTTGCCAGAAGGTGTATGCGTTTGCCAGAGCGACAGAGAGAAAGAGAGGAGAAAAGTGAGAAAACACCTCCAATGAGGGATGGCCGTGCTGCAATGTCTTCTCCTCCATTCTCCTAAAAGGGCACACACGCACAGGTGCCCAGCGTGTTTCAAGCTGCTAGTCCGCGCTTGAATAGCACAGTCGGCCACATGGGATCCAACTGCCTTAACCACCATGCCACTGGGTGGCCCCCACATCTGAATTTTCTCTGTGTATTTCCTCTTTTTCTCTGAACACCCTATTTTAAAGGAAAGCAGTATTTTATCATTTAAAAATATAAAAGAGCATAAGTTTAAAGAGTCTGAAAACCTCATTTTAACCCCAGCCTTGCCATTTGCTTGCTCTCTGATCCCAAGAACTGCTTACCCTCCTGTAGACTCTGTTTAATTGCCTGTGAACTGGAATAACCATAACCATTTCATATGATTCATGTGCGGTTCACGTGAGATAACTCTTAGAAAGCATGTAACACAGTGAATATTTCACATATGCTCAACTATATGCATCACTGTTCTTTTATAGAACACTCCCGGGTAATACCACTCACCCAGGACTCCGCCATCAGCAAGTCAAATCGTGGTAGGTGGATAATTTGCCTCTCTCCAGCCTTTGTCATAACCCCCTTACAATATCCCCATTCTGACTCTCTCACTCTTTCTCTCTCTTCTCTATCTCTCTATAGACACACATACACACACACACACACACAATAGACACACATACACACGCACACACACACACACGCACACACACACACACATTCTAACAGCAATGTTTAGCTTCTCCAGGTAATTTCATTATAACATAAAAACCATCTTGAATACTTACAACATCTAAGCCACACTCATTTTTAGAAAGAGAAGGGCTATTTTCTCTCAGCTCAACCCTGACGCTCAGATCAAAACAGTCTATCACGTCCAGGGGATCTGAGGCTTTAAAGAAATGGAAATTATTCCTACTCAGAAAAAAATAGGCTAGGGCCAGCCAGATGGTGTGGTTCAAGTCCTGGACCCAGAAACTTGGAAAATACATCAGGTATGTGTACACACATGCCCCAAAATCCTGAAAGGACAACGGAGGAGAAGCGAGCATGGTGTATCCATCCCACTTAAGGGATATCTTCTCACTTTGTCTCTCTCTCACTCTCCAGTAAACACAAGTGATCTATAGCAAAAACTTAAAAAAATAAATAAACAAATAAATACAGAAAAAAATAGGCTGGGTCTCCCTGAATTAAACATTTAGAAGCCCATAATGAAATCAGAATCCATAAACTCTGATTTCTGGCAAGGGGTATATCCTCTCAATTCACAATGTCTGCTTGGGTAGAAAAGCTTTTGCCTCATTTCATTTTAGACCTTGAATTATAATCATTAATATTTAATATGAAGTGTTTGACACTTTGTTAAGTCTTTTACATGCATTGTGATAATCTTCCTGAGAACTTAGCTAGGTACAGGTACTCCTCACTTAATGATTCAGTTACGTACCTACAACTAGGTCATGAAGCCAATTAGTCAATAAGCAAAGAGTTTAAAGGCAAGTGTCTTGTGGTGTGTTGGCACCATAGGGTATGTATTTTCTTTTTAATATTTTTAGAGAGATTTTTGCTATAGGGCACACAAGCTTGCTGAGAGACAGAAAGTGAGAAATCACCCCCCTCAGGAAGGATGACCACACCACAATCCCTTCTCCTCCATTCTCCTCTCGGGATTTTGGGTATGCATGTACATGTGCCCAGCACAAGTTTAAGCTGCCAGGTCCAGGACTCAAACCATGATTGACTATGTGGGAGTCCAGCAACTTAATCATTACACCATCTGCTGGTCCCAGGGTATGTATTTTTCAGTAGATGTCATGCCACACCCCACTAGAATAATGTAACTCTAACCATACAAAAGCATACATCAGCTAAGCACCAGAAAGTGACAAGACACACCACAACACAATAATATAAAGACAGCATAATCATTTTTACTTATTCTAAACACCACTGTAGGTACACAATAAAGTACAAGTTCATAAATAAAATACATAATCTTGGGTGACTGCAAATATTCGTATGGTGAATACTAACCAACCTCAGGCATGAGCCAAAGAATGAGAAAGAGGATTCCTGCCGAGACACACAGACTGACAGACAGCCAGGGGACCCCTGGAGTGTAGGTCTTTAAATAAGAAGTGACTGTATTATAATTTTAAAAAGGAAAACAGCGTCACAGAATGTGTCCTTCTCCCTGATATTAGGAAGGATGCAAAGTTGTGCCATTTTAGTTGCCCATTCAACCAATTTGGACAGAACTGCAGGACCTACGTATTAGGACCACTGATAAAGTAGCTTCTAGAAAAAGAGTGGGGACGGGGGTAGTAACACCTTTTTGTGTTTGTATATGTCAGCCTCCACTTGCACTTCACATTTGATATAGAGATAATTTCTAGGAAAGGAACTGAATTTCCCAAATTTGGGGGGCGGGGGTTAAGTAGAAAAATTAGAACTATGCATTTAATCAGTTGGGATGTTTGATTCTATAAAAGAATTTTTTTAAATGTTTAAAAACCCTCTTAATATAAAGCAATTTCAGGAAGCTAAGAGAGACACCGATGAGCACACCAGCCCCAAGTTGAAGGCCGAAGTCCTGAAAACAGATAGTTTGCCTAATCCTCTAACCTTCCTCATTTTCAGTAAATTCACTCCGCTACGACGTTATTTCTCTCTTTCTAGACTCTTCTGGGAGCACTGACTTGATTTTATCTGGATCAAATGAAGTTATTTATTTGAATTGGTCACCCTTCTTTACTAAAAATCAATTTATGTTTCACCAAGTTTGATATCATAAATCAAATTATAAACAAGTGCAACTAATTTAATTGAAGAAATGAGATCTTGCATCATTTGATCATTTAATTAAATTATGTTCATTTTCTCACTCTCTTCCAACCCAAAGCATTACTACCACTAAGGCCATTTTTCCAAGTCATTTTAAAATTGTTAGGCATATTCCATATGCAATATACTTAGCCTCAACCTGTGATATAAGGAGCATAGGAATATCTCTAGTCCCAATTTCCAAGAGCTGTGAGAACCTTGGTGTCCCTTCACTGCTCAGAAGCTTCAATATAAAGTGAGTCACCTCTATTCCTTTATGGGGCTGGTGGCTTCTACAGATGGGAAGCCATGGCAGCATCAGTGTGGGGATGGATTTATCATCCTATGCAGACAAGGAATTCCAGTCCTACATCCTCTGCAGTGAGCCCTATGTGGCTCAAAGTTATAGGAGAAATACAGAATACTGGAGATTCTTCAGTCAGAAGTGTAGTGATACAGATCTAACACAATGCTCTCCTCTCTGAATTCTAGCTCAAAAAATGAGAATCTTGATGTTTCTCAATTAGAACAGATTCCAGGGACATAGTCATCTGGTTGTGACATTAGTCACTCCCATTGGGCAAAATGACCACTTTAGAGGTGCTGCCATTGTGATTGTGTTTATTTTTCATGCTATAGGGCATGTTTGCTCACCAGAGAGAAAGAGACTGACAGAGAGAGAAAGTGAAAAATCACCCCATATTGGGGGGGGGTGACCATGCCACAATCCCTTCTTCTCCAGTCTGTTCTTGGCATTTGGGGCACACATGCATACATGCCTGGCATGATTTTTTTCAATCTGCCAGGTCTGGAACTCAGATTATGCTGTAGGCCATGTGGGACCCAGTGTCTTAACCTCCACGCCACCCTCTAGCACCTCTTTCT
>NW_006159643.1:2027267-2047836 GCF_000334495.1 Tupaia belangeri chinensis
CTCTTTCCCAACACCTCTTTCTCAGTCTAACCCAAAAAAGATACTATGATCCCATCATTAGAAAGAAACATACTTTATTTGCTCTGCCATAGTCAAATGTTTGCATTGATAAGTCACAACTTCTCCACCTGTCCCCCTAATAATGAGCACCATGAATTTCCAGCATAATGCTCTGGTGCCGATGGTTGTCTTTGTCCATAGACTGCATTGTCATCCCTAGAGAGAAAATTAAGTGTATCACACAAGAATCATGTACACAGCTTTGAACTTACTAGCATAGTTTTATAACTATATGAGCAAGCTAGTCAAATATATTTCTTACTCAACTAAAATCACAATTACTATTGCTTTTTTAATATTTATTACATGTGTGGCACCGTGAATTTTCTTTAAAATGTATGAGCTTACTGTTTTTATGTATCCTAGATTTACTGCTTCTGAAAGAACTTAGATGAGTCAGCAATTTTTCCTGCGAAGGGTCAGATAATGAGTATTTTAGGCTCTGAGGGCTCTACAGTCTTGGTTGCAACTAGTCACTCTGCCATTCTAGCACAAAAGCAGCACTCGACAATATATAAACAAGTGAATATGACTGTGTCCCAATAAAACTTTATTGACAAAAATAGATGACTGGCCAAATTTGGCCCATGGGTCATAATGTGCTTATCTCTCACCTAAACCAAAGATTAATGAGGGCAGGAAACTATTGTTACATCTCTGGCACTCAGTGGGTATTCAAGTGTGTTATGTGAATGAGTAAAAATAAATTTTCGAAGGATCAAAACTATTCTGTGTGAGTTATAAGAGCAAATACATAATGCTATACACCTGCCAGTGTGCTATAAAGTAGCTTGTCAGAAGAGAAACATTTGCTGAATAATTGAAACTCTATTTCATACTAAAGATCAAGCGTGGTCTTTTATTCTTGATTATCCACTGTATTATCTTTGGGGAATTTATTCTTATTTCAAAACATCATTAAAAGATGCATTAAAGTTAGGCTGTGGCCCTACGTATATTTGCTTTCTTAAAAAGCACTCTCAGTAGAAACACGCATGTTGAAAAGCCGTTCCTTTGTGTGTGTTCCCACTCACATGCTGTTTTAATTTTTCAGTTTCATCAAGGCAGGTAGGGTTGCCATCTGGTTGATTTTTGACAGTGCTCAGTGGTTTTAGCTGAAACTTTTGGCAGTCCTTTTTTTAAAAAATAATGAAGGCAGCCAATGTTTTGACAATATTCAACCCTCTGTCCCTAGAGAAATTACTGAGTGTTTAGAATTTGTTTTCAGACCAACTTTTCCCAGAAAGGATTCATATCTTTTCTTCCCATTCAGGAATTCTTCCTTTAGTTAGTCAACTGTCACAGCTGATAGCTTACTGGCAAAAAGAGGTGTTTTTCTAACTTTCAGTACAAAATAAACAACATGGCATTGCAAATAAGCCTCTTGACATGATAGGCACAGTACTTCTGTAAAGGCATTTTCACAATAGCCCCTATCATAAGAAAGATGCCCAGATGAGAAAATAAAGGAAATTAGTATAATAATCACCCAAAAGAAATTATTTTTGTCTTCTGGTTAAATAGGAAAATGTTGGTTTCAAAGGTTTATAACCAAAATTTATCACAAGCAGAGGGCTATATGATTCCTTAACCAAAAAACAATCTCAATTTTCAGGGAGGAAAAAATATACCTGATTCCCATACTTTATTTTTAAATATATCCTTTTTAAAAGTATTACTATTTTTTTTCTTCAGACATTTTTATCCAGCAATTTTCTAAACAGGAAAATGAGCACTGACTTTAAAATTTTTTTTTAATTTACCCTACATTAAAGTCCAGGTATGCCTGGCTATTGGAATCACCTGGTCTAATTTAAAAACACATAATAGATGATGGGACCCCATGACAGGGTCAGGCTGGGGAAGCCGTTGGCTTTGATTGGGGTCCTCTCCAGGTAACCCCAATGGCATTTCAGATTTTGAAACCCCCACACCAGAGGAATCTTGCCCAGTAAGACTGCTACATCTGGTCAGGTTTTAATGACGATCAGAAAGACCCCTTTTCTCAACAGTGGGTAGATTTCATTCTTTTGATCTTCACCAAAAATTAGGTGCCACAAAACTCTTTTTACTCCTGCTGTAAGTCCAGCATCTGTCTTAACAGCCACAGACCCTCTTTCATTATGTAGCTTTTCCTATCTTTAGAAAGAGACTGATGTTCACACACAGATGTCTACTTTTCAAATAGCCACAACATGAAGGGACTGTTTCTGGTTCTGCCATAAAGGAGAACCATGTGTCAGGTTAAACACCTTCTGCCTTGATTACACACAAGATGTGAAGACATTATGGAACCTAAGCACAGAATTCAAGCAACAATGTAGGATTCTGTCATACTTGTGAAATTCAAATGGCTAAGAACTAATCATTTAAAAGAAGCAAAACATCAACAAAATTACTTACTGGGTGTCTGTATATCCCAGTCACTAGAGGGGTGAACAAAATATTTTTAATTAGTGCTTTAGTTATTTCACTGCTATGATTAATTAATTTGTTCATTTAATTTCCCAACAAATAGTTAAGTTTCTCCCCCAAAAAAATACTATTTTGGCAAAGTAAATTATGCAGGTGTAATAATGTTTGGTTTCCTTTTCTGTGTTGCTGGGATTTTAAAGATTTTTTATTATTATTGCAGGCTCAATAAAAGGGTGACCTGTGTTTCACATTATACACAGCTGATTTTATATACTTTGATAGCGAAATTAAAATAGATTCATTTTCTCTATGTTAAGTGTGAGATAATGTGCTCTCATCTTCCCTAGGCTCCCAGGCTTTAGTTTATGGGAGCACATAAACTAAGAGAGATCAGCTATAAAGATTATATAACTTTTCTGAAGTGAGAGAGGAAGGCTAAAACTATGATAACAGTAATGACGAAGGGACAGGGATCTGACTGCTAGTCATAGAGGAAACACAAGTAGCCTGCAAGGCAGAAAGCCGCATGGCTGATCCTGGCAGGGTGCACGCATGAGTGCAGGGTTCCTGAGGAGTGAAAGGGATGTGGAAAAAGGAGCACGATGAGACCCTGTGGAGGGATTTTGTCTTTATTATATTCTCTTTCTCTTTCTCTCATGCACACACATGCATAAACTACTTTTTTTCTTTTTAAACTTTATAATTATCATAATTTTGTTTATATTTCATTGAATCACATATATCTTTACAGTGTGTTATTATCTGTTGCCAAGGATGTGTATGGTGGTCTCAACTGGGCTGGACTGAGGTGTATATCATGCTGGGTAAAGTCTCTTCACAATCTAAATGATGTATAGTGATTTAATGTATGAATAATAATTTAAAAATATATAAATAGCATAAACTGTCTATCATTTTAAAAAGGTGGAAGGACAGAGAAGCAAAAATAGAGGAAAAAATACTAACTATGTATGTCCCTATGATTTTTTTTTTCTGGTTAGCAACGTAGAAGAATTGTGGTATTGTATCTCCAAAAACATGGAATACCTAAGTGGTACCTCTGGTGTGACAGAGATGGGGAGATATGATTACTTAAATTGTAAACCCATCTATGTAATACTTTCAACACCAAATATCTTCAGGTCAGATATTGAACTGGCAGGAGAAAATAATTCTCAGGAGTAAGGGAATAAATATATATAATTATTATGTGTCCATTAAAAAGTTTAAAGGAAATACTTATTTTTAAAGAGTAAAGAGCCAGCTCCATAGCATAGTCATCCTCTGTCAACTACAATTTTAAAAAAAGGTGAAAGCAAGATGTAAAAATGCTCTAAAGAAGTATGTATCAGCTATTTGCCACAATGATGCTACATAACAAACAACCACATAACTCAATGGTTTTAAATGGTAAGCATTTTAGTTCAAGATTCGGTTGGTGATTGAATGGTTCTGATCTCGTCCAGTCTCACTCATGCTTCTGTGGTCAAGTGCAAGCCTGGTCAGGTTGGCTTTTCTGATTTTGTCTGGGTTTAAAGCTTTGGCTGTCCCAATCAGGCTGACTCAGCACTGCTGTCATGGTCACTCACCCTCTAACAGGCTCGTTTTTAAGCCAGTGGCCAATGATGGCAAAGGAGAGTAAAAGCTCACAAGGTCTCCTGCGACCTGGCTCAGAACTGGTCACAGCTTCACCTCTGTGCATTCTATTGACTAAAGCAGGTTCTAAGGCTAACTCAGAGTCAGGGAGTAAAAAAATAGACTTCACCTCTTGGTAGAAAGAATCTCAAAGTCATGTTTCAATGGGTAGGGATACAGGAAAGAGTAGAGAATTGGGATCATTTTCGCAATCGATGTATCAGAGATCATAACCTTTTTTTTTTCAATACAACCTCTTTTTTCTCACCCTAGAAAACGAGGATCAGAAATGGTTTCAAAACCTTCAACTAAACGAAACCTAAAGCATGAGAGGTTTAAGGATTCATAATCATGTAGCTAAAGAGTTATAAAGGAAGCCAGATGGTGTCACAGCAATAACACAACTCGGCCCACATGGGAAGGTCCTAAAATCACATCCCAGGACTTCCCTCTGTATGCTGGGCGTGCATGCGCGTACCTGAATCCAGGATGACTGAGGCTGAAGGTGGATCATGGTGTGAAGACCCGCTTCATGGTGTTTATCTCTCCCTGTGTCTCTCATTCTCTCATGAAGAAATAAATGAATAATTTTTTTAAAAAGTAATAAAACAAAGATAAAAATATAGATATCCCAAGTTCTAGAACCATGTACTTCCATCAACCCATTCTACTAGTTTCCCAGAGCATCCAACTTCTTTAAATAATGTGTATGAATAACTTTTTGCTCAGAAAGCATTTTTCTTTTCAGAACAATACTTAGAAATTTACAGGTTTTTTTAACACAAATATTGAAATTTGCAGGAACTCTTACCAACACAAAGCAACTTTTTAAAAGTTTATTTATTTCTTCCATGAGAGAGAAAAATAAAAAGAGGGGCATCCCCGACAGGGTCTTCACACCACTGTCCAAGCCTAGCTTCAGCCATCTTGGACTACAACTACACATGTGCACACCCAGCGCATACAGGAAGACCTCAGAATGATAAACCCAGGACCCTCTCACTGAGGTCAGCTTCAGTGCTGCATCACCCCTGTGCCACCATTATGCTATCCATTAGTATATAGTGTTATTATTTAGCAAAAATATATAAAAAGGGGCCAGCATTTGGCATGTTGGGTAAGGTGTCGAACTCCCACGTGGCAACTATGGTTCCCATCCCAGATCCAGTGGCTTGAAAATCACACTGGACACATGTATCTGCATGTCCAAAACCCCAGGAGAAAGGACAAGGGATTGTGGTATGGTCATCCCTCCTGGAGGGTGACTTCTTACTTTCTGTCCTTCTTTCACATACCCTATGGTAAAATAAATAAATAAAAAGATATTCATGGTTATTGAAATAAAATGTTATTGAAAGAAAATTATATAAATGGATTTATTATTATTTATAAGTTTAACTTAGTCACCTGAACTAACAAATTTTTTAAAGAATAGAATAAAAGAATTAGAATAGTCATTCTAATCACTTAAGAAAGTTTGTAAAAACAAATAGCTTGTGAGTCATGAATGTACTCTATCATACTAATTGATGTTGCTAGTTTATATTGCTTTTACTAACAGTTAAGGAATTCCCAATTTAGAATAAAATGCATTATAAGTTAATATGGGATCTCATAGATGTTAACAGATGTCAACCTGACTTGTCATATCTAAGAAAAATTTTAAGAATAAGAAGGCTTTTCTATTTTAAGTACTTTACTATATTTCATGATTAACTTTTATAAACAGGGCCTAATTTGAATGCAAACTATGGAATGGGAGAATATTTTGAGCACTATGGCTCAGACAAGATACTGGTAACCACAATACACAGGGAAGTCAAGGGGCTTACCTGAAAAAAAATGATTAACCCAATTAAAGATGGGAAAATGAACTGAACAACTTTCTAAGGAAGACATATAAACAGCCAAAAAGTATATGAAAAAATGTTCAACATCCTTATCATAAAGGAGATGCAGATCAAAACCACAAAGAGATATCACCTAACTCCAGTCAGAATGGCAGAGATTAAAAAATGGTAAGAGCTGGAGGGAGGTGCTGAAAGGGCAATTCTCCTACACTGCTGGTGGGAATGTAAATTGGTCCAGTCACTGTGGAGAACAATATGGAGGTTACTCAAATAGAACTACTGTATGATCCATCAACTCCACTCCTAGGTATGTACCCAAAGGATAGAATGCTCAGTCAGAAAAGTGCTTGCACATCTATGTTTATTGCAGCATTATTCACGATTGCTAAGACATAGAACCAACCCAAATGTCTACAAAGAGATAAATGGATTGAAAAAGTGTGGCACATATATTCTATGGAATACTACTCAGCCATAAAAGGAAAATACTCTGGCATTTGATAGAAAGTGGATCAATGTGGAAGATTTATTGCTGAGTGAAGCAAGCCAGGCTACAAGAGGTGTATGTTATGTTGTCATTTAACATATACCTATTGTCCACACACTATGGCAGAAACTGAAAGATTAGAAGATATAGAAGCACCGAAAATGATTATGGATACTGGAGACAATGTAATAAGAGGTGGAAGGGGGGAGGGGAGAGTGTAAAGAAAGAAATTAAGGAGAAAAATAGAGAGGCAAGACATTTACAGGATGCAGAAATGGATTATTATCTGTTGATGATGTGTTTTGTATCTTCAACTGGACTGGTGTGAAGTGTACTCATGTTGGATAAATTCAATTTGCAAGCTAAGTGATGTATAGTGGTTAAATGTATAAAAGGGAATAATATAAAACATTTAAAAATTATGATATATTATTGAAAGGTAAAAAATAAATTCTGACAAATAAGCAGGAACATATTATCAAATACGCTAACACTGGTACTGACAAGATATGTGTATCTCATAGATTGATATAACAGCTGAGTATCCCAGGCACTTGAAGCTCTGATTATTAACTCTGGGAATACCAAACGTGAAGGTGTAAAAGAATAGGACACTGGAGAAGAATCACAAGAACTGACCATGTCAGAATGAATTTCATGGGACCTTCAGAAAAGGTCATCAAATTGACTGAAAGGAAGACAGTGAAGAATGATTAAGAAGTAGGTAGCAATTGCCACAGGGAGGTGACCAAATAGTAGGACTGGTTTCATGGGAATAACTTGTCTGTTAAGAAAGACTAAGAAGTGCTTGGTTTACTACCCTGATCTCCACGTTTTGAAATCTTAGTAGTTTCTGATCAAGGATATCCACTTTATACTGTGCCCCACAAATTATGTAATCCATACTACTAGGTAGATCAAAGTGACCCAAAAGAAATGAGTTAAAGGTGCATTAGAAATTTCTTAATACAAGCATCTAGAAATAAAGAATAAAAATAAACTATAAATATCCTTTTGCATATGGTTGAGTTCCCAAAAATCATCAGGTACTATATATTGAGATGAGGCAAAAACAAGAACATTTAAATCAATATTTAAAGCAAATCCACAGTATTAAGTCAACAGGACTATCATATTGACAAAGAATAGATAAAAAAAAAATAACACCAGAATAGGGTTCCATACATACATAGATATTTTATATCTTTCAGAAGCGGGACTATAAACCTATGAGGAAATGATGGACTGGTCCTGGAAAGTTAGTTGTCCGAATTGAAATAAGCAAGCAAATTTTTGTTTTATACCACATATGAAAAAAAAAAAAGCCTATCTATGTGGAGTAAATTCTAGTATTTTAAAATATTAGGAAAATATAAGTGATTGCTTTTAAGACCTCTGGATGATTTTCAATATATGTTAAGAATATAAAATAAATATTAATTAAAATTTGTAATGTAGTACTACAAAAGTGGGAAACATCTCTTAAAATTATTAAACCAACTAAAATGTCAAAAAAAAAATCTACTTTTAGTAGCTTTTTCTCTTACCAAAAATGTGGAAATAGCTATATCTAAACTATGGAAATAGGGAAGTGGTTGAATAAATTCTGGCTATCCCATACAAATATGAACTCAATGCCAAGGGAAAATGCTTTAAAGATAGTGTTAAAGATAAGATCAAATGAGAAGGAAGGGAAGAAATTAGGAAAGAAATATTTATTTACATTACAGGCTGACCTTTGAACAACATGGGTTTGAACTGTGTGGGTTCACATCCAGGCAGAATTTTTTTCTTTTCTTTTTCTTTTTTTCTTATCTAATACCATATTTATCACTTTTGAAAAAACTGGAGGTTTTCCCCAAAAGTAAAGAAGTAAAAACCAAGACAATGTCCATACATTCCAAACAATAGTCTTGATTCTGCACACTCTCTATAATGAATAAAATAAACAAACTAATAAAAACTAGTAATCAAATCAGATAATTTCACCCTCAAACCAGTATTTTATATATTAAGAAACAGCAAAAGATATTTCATAGAAGATGGTTTCTCTCAAAATAACTGTGCCATCTTACCCAATATCCACAATTTTGTACACATATATGCATATGAATTCAAATAAATATGTTCATCTCTATGTTGTGCTGTGGTGGCCATAAAAATAGAGGAGACACATTGTCAACTCGTGAGGAACAAATACTACTATTATAGAGAGTGTGTGTGTTTGTGTGTGTGTATGAATCAGACAGTATATTAGTTAGAGAAATAGCAGCTATAACAAATATACCCTGAAATTCCTATGGCCTACACTGTAAGTCTACTTTGTGCTCATGTAAGGATCCAGTGTATGTATTTCTGGCATAAAGGTGATTTTCCTCTATGTGATGATTCAGGGTACAGGCTCTTTCCTCCTTGTTTGTCTTGTAGTCCTCTGATGACAGCTGGTGGATGAGAAAAGATATGATGGAAAAAGCATACCACTTCTTAACCTCTTTGGTTCAGATGTGACGTAGCTCTCGTTTTCTTACCCACCGCTGAGAACTAATGACAGAGTCCCACCTACACCTCAAAGGACTGGCTGGGCAGCTGCTTCCCAGCAATAACATTTTGGAGAGTGGAATACACATCTCTGGTAGACAATGTGTTGTTACCGCCATGCATTTTTTTCCCCCGAAGGGAGGAGAATGGGAATTGACAAAAAAAAAAAAGCCAAACAAACAAAAAACGGAATTAAAGAAAGTTTCTTTTGGTGAAAAAAATTTATATAACAAACATTTTCCATGAACTTTTTGAAGACTCTCATATTTCTCTTCAAACCTGATTTTCTACAAAGATGTATGCTCTTAAAGCTAGAATTCCTCGTTGTTATTACTTCAAATTGTTACATTTTATTTCTTTTTTCTTTGTAAAGATTTTTTTTTTGCCATAGGGCACATGCACTGGCCAAAGAGAAACAGAGATACAGAGACAGAGAGAGAGAAAGTGAGAAATCATCCCCCAAGGGGGAGTAACTAATATACTAATCCTAAAAAAAGAATATATTAAACAATCTATTGCAGATTTTGATTTGGACAAAACCCTATCCAATATGGCCAAGTCTAAGCTGTAGGGAGAAGAGTGGCAGAGGGTGAAGCTCATACTGGGAATGAGAGACTTCTCGGTTAGTCTTGATATAGATTAGACAACATTCTACGATCGAAACAATGACTCAAAGGTATACAAGATGGAGAACAGGGTGACCCATGGTGCTCTTAATTGAAGTACAGACTACTAGTGAGAGTTTTGAAGGAGGACATAAGTTTTATTAGATTGTGTTGAGTTTGATGTAACTATAGATATAAAAATTTTTCTAGGCAATGTAAAGATGTACATAGAGCCTAGATTCAGGTTATGTTCTATTCTTCACACTTTTATTTTAGAGAATTTTACTATAGGGCGTGTGTGCTTGCCAGAGAGACAGAGAGGTAGAAAGCAAGAAATTACTCCCCAAATTGAATGGCCACACCACAATCCCTTCTCCTGCAGTCACCTCTTAGGCATGCACACACACGCGCCCGGCGTGAGTTTTAAGCCAACGGGTCCAGGACTTGAACTGCAATCGACTAAGTGGGAGTCCAGCAACGTAACCATTATGTCATTTGCTGGCTCCCAAACTTGTTTTGTTTGTTTTTTGTTTTTTGGGTTTTTTTGTATGACAGGATGGGAGGAGGAACAGAAAAAAAAAAAAAAAAAAAGACAAAGTGTCATTAGGTCTTTATATTAGGTTGGACAACTTTTCAGATGCATTGGACATTTTAAAGTGCTTATCAAAAGGCATATTATCTTTCAGGGACCTCACACTCTTTAAAACCAAACAAAACAAAGGTGCTGGAAAGAAAACCTGGCCTCATTTAGGTCTGCTGTAAAACTATTAATGTAGTAGTTCTGCTCTATTTCACCTCCGTATTTACACTCTGATATCAACTCTACATTATTTCCAGTTATTCAAACCCACATACCAGAATCAAAATTCAAGGTGAGGAGATTAAAAATAAACCTACAGTAATAAAAATTTTAAATAAGCTTATTTAAACTTTTCATATCTTCGGCAGCCATGTTTTCACCGTTTCACTTTATAAACATTAATAACAGCATAAACACCTGTACAGTGCTTACAACATGCTAGACACTGTTCGAATGCTTTACACATAGTAAACTCATGGAATCTTCACTATGGCCCATGAGGTATGGACTGTAATCATTACCATGTTAAAGATCAAGAAACCAAGGCACAGGCAAGTAACTGGTAAACAAATTCACAGCTAGCAGTATAAACCCAGGTGATCTTGCCTTGGAACCTGTTTTCACAGCCCCTGTACTATATTGCTCTGCCTTACAAATAGTACTTCTCTTTTACTGTCCTTTGTATTTAAACACTTGCTCTCTAATCCAAACGTTTTGGAGCATAACATACAAAATCCTTTTTTTACATGGTATACTAATCCAAACTGCTCTTCCAACCAGATGCCATCCAAGAGTCACCATGATTCCCTTCTTTCTCCAAGCATCTAATTAGGAAACAGTGACTACTGAGAGTTATTAGAACTCAACTGCTGGGAGGAGGCCGCAAAGATAATTAAGAGTAGGGGAAATTACCTCACAGCTATTTCTCTCCTCTTTCCTACAGCATTAAAGTGTTACTGACTGGCTGTCAGAGAAAGGTAAAGAGAAGAATGATGGGAAGCCAGGCAGCCACCATGCTGGCAGTTTCACACAAAGAATATATAATTACAGAGAGAAATCTGTCTCAAAGAGAATGAGTAACTTGCCCGACATAATGAAATCAAAATTTAGACCCAGCTCTGTTTAATTCCAAAGCCCAAGTTCTTTCTTTAAAGAAGCAAGTTCAGAAGGAATGCCAGCTCTCCCAATGATATCTGTACATTTCATTGGATCTTAACTCTCCTTCTATAAAAATGGCATAATGAGTAATTTTCAACATTGTTTCCTGGTTGGCAATATATTGAGAAGTAACTTTAAGAGGCATTCTCTAGGCAACATAAATTCAGTAAAAAATTAGGATAGTGATAGCTGTGGTTTGGACGTTCCCCAAAATTTCATGTGTTGGGACTTGATTGTGTTGTTAAGATGTGAAGTAAAAACTTTATCCCTTCATGGTGCCCAGGGTGGGCCCTTTGGGTGTAATAAGGTCATTAGGGGAAGACTTTTATGGTTCAGTGATTCAGTTCTGGTGGGTTTATAAGCAGAGGGAATGAGACCAGAACTAAAGAGAGAAACTCATAGATATAGACCATATTCTATCCAGGAGAAAGTTTGCTTTCCACCATTTTGTGATGCCTTTGGACTTTCCAACCACCAGAATCATGAGTTTGGCAAATCGGTCTCTATTTTCTTTACATATCACCCAGTCTCAGGTATTTCTGTTAGTAACACAAAAAGAAACTGTAACAGTGATGTACAGCTGTGTGTTTTACTGTCTATGCTGACTTGAATTTTTTAAAAAATATCTCTTAGTATGAACATATGCACATGATTAACAGATATTTTTATTTTAAATATGAAGTTAAATAAATAAGTCACGTAAAATTTGAAATGGCTATACTTAGTGTCTCCAGATTAATATATAATGGGAAAGAGAAATGATCCTAAGTAAAAATAAATTAATACAAAGCATCAATGTTTAAATTTAATGAAAGGTCTGGATAAGGTTGTTGTGAAAATAAATGGGATAATATGTTTACAGAGGGCTTAGCATGGTGCCTGGTGGGCTATAAATGACCAATAAGTATTAGAGACTTTTATTAGGAAAACACCATAAAACTCAAATGTTAAAAAATTCAAAGCACTGCTGACCACAAAATTGCTGCTTCTTAAAATGTCTTCATAATATTTGACTAATTTAAATGGTAAGTTTTGGGGTTCTTTGTTTTGTTTTGTTTTATTTTTGAGAGGTTTTTGCTATAGGGCGCATGCACTCACCAGAAAGACAGAGAGAGAGAGAAAGACAGAAATCACCCCCCCCCAAGGGGGATGGCTACATCACACGCGCCCGGCATCAGTTTAAGCCACTGGATCTGGGACTTGAACTGCGGTCGACTACATGGGAGTCCAGCAACATAGCCATTATGCCAACAGTTGGTCCCTAAATTGTAAATTTTAATTATTTCATGTAGGTAGCAAAGTAATGATGCTCTTTCCATTTGTTTTTATACACAATATATAAACTAAGCATTTTAAAGATTTTTTATTGCCTGTTTCTATAAAATAAGCCTTTTTACTTATCACTGGTATTCCATTTAAACAGATTCTAAAAATAGTAATAGCATCAGTTTCTGCATTTAAAAAAAAATAGTTTCCAAAGATTACAAAAGCATCTTTCTGCTACCTTTTCCTATTCTTCAAGGGTATGAATACTCAGAAAATGCTAGAATAAAAAAAAAAAAAAGGAAAATTCTGGGGACATCTCTGTAAGCAAACTTATCCTTGTAGTGCAATCATTAGAATCATAAGAATTATGGTTACCACACACATCCATCAAAACCTCAGTGGTTTGTGGGCTGTCTAAAACGCTCATGAAGAAAAGAGAAGGAAACAGGATTCTGCTGCATTTGTGACCTCTAGAGGCCAGCATGAATGTGATATATTTCCTTCATTCAGCAGTGCCTCCAAGTACAATCTTCAAGAGTTTAAGATTTATAGGCATTAGAAAACTGAGCAAATTCAAGAGGAGAGAGGTACCATTTTAGGTAGATTTGTAGCCTTGGACTAACAACCACAAACCACAAATTGAAGTTTAAAATAATAATTTGAAAAAGCCTCAGATACTTGAAGAACCTTCAGAGAAAATGAAAACCTTGCCTACTTCACAATGGAGCTGTCAAGACTAATTATGTATTGTGAGTAATCATCCTGTTGATGATGAACATGGTGAAATCCACTCACTGGACACTGAAGTCAAAATTTGATTCCAATGTTAGGTAGTTATGTCTTTGTGGAAAATCATTAACACCTCTGAGCCTCAGTGTCTTCATCTGTAAATTAGCAAGCATACTAAAACTTACCTTGCAAGGCCAGCAGGTGACGTGGTGCTTAAGGCACTGGACTCTCACATGTCAACCATGGTTCAAGTCCCAGACGTGGTGGCTTGAAAATAACACCGGGCACATTTGTGGTTTGTGTGCTCTAATTCCTGAAAGGAGAATGGAGGAAAGGAACTACGGCATGGCCATCACCCATGGGGGGTGACTTCTCACTTTCCCTTTCTCTGTCTTTCTCTCTGTTTCTGGTGAGCATATGTACCCTATGGCAAAAACCTTAAATTGAAAAAAATAATAAAACCCTACCTTACAATGTTGCTTATAGATGAAATGAGATAAAATATGCTGATGTATCTTGAAAACTACCAAGTACTAAAGTAGTGGCCCAAATTTTATGATGATTATATCACCATTTATTCAGGTGTTGTCTTTTATCTCTGAATTATACACCTTTTCCACCATAGTGATAAAAACCAAACCATAACATTGACCCAATAAAAGCTTCTTTAACTTAAAAAGTACCAGGAAGAAGGGCTTGTTGTACTCTCACCCTACATTATTCTGTTGTACAGCAGCCCTAATAGCACTAGCTAAAATCGAGCATGGAGCAGACACGAGTTGGCCACCCAACTATACAAATTGCTCTTTGTCTTAAAGATGACAATTATGGCCTAACATTTGAAATGTTAGGGCATTTCTTCACTTTTCAATATGTTTAGAAATGGTGTCTACCTACTCCACACACACACTGCCATTGTGTTAAGTGGCTTTCTTATTTCCCCTAAATTAAAATTTTTATTTATTTATTTCTATAGAGAGAGAAAGAGGCACTCCTAACATAGTCTTCTCACCATGACCCAACCCCAGCCAGAGCAGATCATGGGCATGTGCATGTGCACTAGGTATATATAAAGAGACCTTGGGTCACAATCCTGGGATCATCCCATGCGGATTCAGAATTGTGAAGCACTGTATTACTGCTGATCTGCACAGTGAACCAGAGGGACTTACTTCAAGGATCAAACCTTCCCAACTAACTTCTTTTACATTGGAGTGAAGTGTATATTATTGCATGTCAGCACATTCCATCTATCGCATATGAAAGAACTAATAAGGACCAGCAGTTGTCATAATGGCTGGACTCCCATGTTGTCGACTGTGATTCAAGTCCCAGACCCGGTGGCTTAAACTCACACTGGGCACGTGTGCATGCATGCCCAAGATCTCGAGAGGAGAATGGAGGAGAAGGGATTGTGGCATGGCCATCCCCCCGGGGAATGATTTCTCACTTTCTGTCTCTCTGTCTCTCTCCATCTTTCTGGCAAGCGAGCGCACATGACCTGTAGCAAAAACCTATTTCAAAAAAAAAAGAAAAAAAGTAATAGAAAATGGCTAAAGTGTTGCTGCAAAGCCCCTTGTCCCTCTCCATTCCCATAATGCACAACTCTAATTATGGATGACTCCACTGTGAATCTTCTTCTACCACACAGAGCTCCATAGGGTGTATTCATCGATATAATGATATAGTAATAATTAAAGTCATCTCTAATCTCAATGTCACTCCCACACCTTTAGCTGTCAGCTCTCCTTCATGCTTCTCAATAGGTAGGTCTTTCAATCTAACACATTGACTAAGTGGTAGGACTTCTCACACATGGATTTCAGTCGAAGAGTTTCTGAGTTTCGTTGCAATTCATTGATAAACTGTGATAACTTAGATTTTGACCTTGAGAAAGTCAGTTTTCAGTAAGTTTAGAAAATTCTATCACCAACAGTATTGAAAGAGCTATTCTCATCCATGTCTTATCCACTCAGGCAAGATTTCTTCTGGGAAGTATACCCAGCCACAGAAATGCTGAATCAATTGGTTTCCGCACATTCGGTGTCTCTAAAGCCTCCCCAGATTGTCTCCAAAATGGCTGCGTCATCTTATGCTCTACAGATGAAGTGTCTCTCATTTCAGTACTTGATATCCATTTTTTAATTGTTGCCATTCTCAAATTAATTTGGAATTATGAGTAGAGTTTCGTATGCTTTTCAGTCACTTTAGTATTTGTCTTTCAATTGCCTCTGTAGTCTCTGTTCATTCTATTCAATTACCTGTTTTTGTATTGTTGATTTATAAAATTTCCTTATATTTAATCCTCTATTGGTTGTTCACATACCAAATGTCTTTTCCCATTCTGCCTATAATGTCCTACACAAAATAGAAATCTTCAATTTTGACATCATTAATTTCATCTTTTTTCTGCTTAAATTTAAGAATCCTTTCACAATCTATTGTTAAGAAAAAATTCCCTAACAAGTTTTTATAATGGATTTATATATTTTTATTTAATTTTTTATTTTTATTCCAATGAAGGACTATTTTTGTCTGTAGTGTGAATTTGGAGCCTGTTTTCCTTCAAAATTTTGCCAATTTTTTTTTTTTGAAGAGGTTTTTTGCTATAGGGCGCATGTGCTCGCCAGACAGACAGAGAAAGACAGAGAGATAAAAAGCGAGAAATCACCCCCAGGGGGATGGCCACGCAGCAATCCTTTCTCCTCCACTCTCCTCTTGAGATACTGGGCAGGAGCGCACACGCGCCCGGCGTGAGTTTTAAGTCGCCGGGTCCAGGACGCGAACCATAGTCGACTACGTGGGAGTCCAGTGACATAGCCATTACGCTAACTGCTGGTCCCAAAATTTTGCCAATTTTTACAATAATTTTAATTAAATAATCTACCATTTCTTCAATGATCTATCAGTAATTCACCAAATTTCCATACATACATGGATTTGTTTTAGATTCTATTCTAATATCTACATGGCATTTTTTGTTTGGTTCAGTTTTTGCTATAGAATATATGCACTTTCCAGAGGGAGACAGAGATGGGGTTGGGGGGAATAAAAAATCAATCATTGGCCACACCACAGTCCCTTCTCCTCCATTCTTCTCTCAGGATTCTGGACACACATGCACACATGCCCTATGTGAGTTTCAAGTCACCTAGCCCAGGACTCAAGGAATGAACTTGGCTATGTGGGATCCAGCTGTCTTAACCTCTGCTCCACCTGCTGGCCCCCTACATGGCATTTTTATCAACAATATTACACTGAATTATTATGCCTCAGTAATATATCTAAATATTTGATATTTCCCTATTTTTCTCTTCTTTTTAAAAATTATCTTGACTACTTATGGATGTCTATGTCCAATTCATTTCTGTGGACATTTAAATTACATTTGATCTATGTTCCAATTTAGGAAAAAATCTACATTTTTATAATTTTTTAAAAATTTGTCAATGTCTTTGTCTTGACTGATATGCATGGTATTCATGCTAGACAAAGCAATGTAGTTCATTGCAAAGATATACGTAATTAAATGCAACTTAAAAATTTTTTAATTAATAAATAAATAATAAAAATTTGCCAGGAGTGTTATGTGCTTGTCAGAGAGAGAGCAAATCAACAGAAAGCAAAAAGTCACCCTTCATGGAATATGGTCATGCTGCAATCCCTTCTCCTCCATCACTCTCTCTTTCGGATATTTGAGGTATTTTTACACACATGCTCAGCATGGTTTTCCAAGGTGCTGGATCCAGTCTCAAACCCTGCAGTCAGCCATGAGGGATCTAGCCACTTAACTACGAAGCTACAAGTTGGCCCAATATATCTTTGCAATGTTAGATCTTCCCCCCACAAGCATAGTATTCCCCTTCTTCCTAACACAATCTTCTTTCATATCTTTTAATGACATGTTAAAATGTTCTCCACAGGAACCAGCAGGTGGCATGGTGATTGGGGTGCTAAATTCCCACATGGCCAACTGGCCTTAGAGTCCAGGACCTCATGGTTTGCTTTCTCATCTTCCTTCCCTCTGGTAAGTGCATGTGCCCTAAAGCAAATTTTAGAATAATAATAAATAAAATTAAATAAGTAATTATTTTTTTAAAGTTCTCCACACTAATTTTGCATTTTTAAGTCAGTCTGTAAATAATTTATAAATTTGGGGGTTTTGCTATTATAGAGTAAGTCTATTTCATTTTCTGTTTGTTAATGGTGTAAAAGAGTTCTGTTGATTTTTACTTATTGATTTGTGCTCAGCAAGCATGTTAAGCTCTCTTTTTAACTTTCATAGTTTTTCTCTTGAGTTGTACTAGTAAGTAATTAAATCATAGGACATATTGACAGTTTCGCCCCTTCCTATTTCTTCTATTTCTCATATTTCATTGGCCGGGACATTCAGTCTCTAGTCAAACAGAAGGGATCATCACAGACATTCTTGTTTGTCACTGACCTTAAAGGGAACGTTTCTAAAGTTTCCTCATTAAATATAATGTTTGAACATTTTTACCAAATCTACCACATAGCCATGACAATATCTAATGGTGTGTTTATTAATAAAGAAATTGAAAACTTTACTTTGAGAGACAGAATTTCTTGCCAACATAATACTAAGCTCCAAACTAAACTAAAAGTCTGAATGTATTTTCCCAACTGAAAATAGCTTTAATTGTGTTTTTGCAACCTAGATTTTCTCATTTTGACCAGTGGAATAGAGTGTAACAGTATTAACAGTTATCTGAAAAAGAATTAAAATTATTGGTGGTTTGAAGTAGAGATATAGAAGTTCTGTACCACTGCAAATAAGGTTACATAACTAATATAATTGGTCTTTACTATTGTATATTAAGTTCTTACATTCTACAACTTATTTAGTTGTACATCTGAATTTTGGAAAGTGTTGCATTTTTGCCATGAAATTTAAGAGAAATTCTGGGATATAAAAAAATGTAAAAACATATTACTATGTTTTAAATTTCTAATATTAAAAAGGTTTTAAATATAAATTACCTTTAGAATAAAATTAATTCAGAAATCCTAAATCACTATGAAAACAATAGACAGTATTGGCCAACATCATATGCATTCCATATCAATTTCTCCCATTAGAAACTATAACTTCGTATTATGGAAGTGGACTTTAAAACTAAGTTGTCTCATTAAATAACAATCCCCATTATAATATTTTCCAATAGTTTTTAATAGGCAAATAAGCAAAAATAAACAAACAAATGTTGACAGGTAGCCTTTAATCATTCCGAAAGTCTATAAATGGGTAACTTGGAATTCAGAATTTATTTTTTCATTATAATTTTCTGCTGTATTTTCTGGTTTCTTGCAAACATATCATCTCTTACTTAAAATCAAGACTCAGGTTATATTCTTCGTATTTCCTCAGAAGACCTAGCATACTCTATCAATGGTGGCATCAATACATGAGTAGATGAATAAGCAAATTAGCAAAAAAATATTGATTCATGATGATGAATTAATTAACAAACTAACTAACAAAAATAAATTGTTAATGATTGGATCTCTAGGCTAGTCCAATTCAATTCCCCAATTAAATTTAATAAATATTGATTCTCTACTTTGAACCAGGCATTTTAACCTTATAAAATCACAAGACCTACTTTGTAATACCAATTTATTTAAAACATTCATTTTATTTTTTCTGATGCATTTTGGGTCTCCACATTTTTAGACTAGAAAAACATAACTTTGTTATTTCCCTGTTTGATATTTAATATTTACATAAAAGACACCAAAAAGTAAGAGAAAGAGATACAAAATAATAAGACAGCAATTGGTCATTAATAGCTGAATTTTTTTTATGCCTGAATTCTACTCTCCATGGACTTTTTTCTTCCTTTCCTAATCATTTATTTATTTTTACATTTTCCCACATTTACTTTACATATCAAAAAATTTTTGCTCATACTCCATAGTTCTTGACAATTAATAAACAACTTTCAAAATTACAAAAACTGGGCACCAGCAGTTAGCGTAATGGCTACGTCGCTGGACTCCCACGTAGTTGACCGTGGTTTGCGTCTCCCACCCGGTGGCTTATACTACATCCGGGCACGTGTGCATGCGTGCCCAAGATCCCGAGAGGAGAAGGGAGGAGAAGGGATTGCGGCGTGGCCATCCCCCATGGGGGGTGATTTCTCACTTTCTGTCTCTCTGTCTTTCTGTGTCTATCTGGCAAGCACACGCGCCCTATAGTGAAAACCTATACAAAAAAAACCCTGAATTTTAAAGATAATGTTCAAAATATTTGTTATAATTTTGTTTGTGACTCTATAACAGAGACAGTATAGTTTTAAATATTTTTGAGAAAATATTTACATGTCAACTATTAAAACTGTTGCAAGCAATCACCCAGCACACAATTGACACATAAACCTTCTCAATTCCTCCCTGCCTACCAAATATTCTGTGATATACCATCTGCTAGCAAAGATGTCTCTTTTTATTCCTTCAAAGTCTTCCTCAAAATAATCCTCTAGTTGTAGTTGCTCTTTTGCAATCTCTACTGACTACAATGCTGGACCGAAAAATTCCAGAGTATTTTATGGTACAAATTCTTTCATATAGCTTCTCTAATCCCCTCTACCAGGCAGAGCTATTTATGGTACCAGGCCATCTTTCCAAGAGCTTTGATTGGCTTATTTGAGATCTATCTTAGTTCTACAGTTTTCTGGTTGTATCTTCAGCTGTGACATTCCCTATCAAAGCCCTGTCCAATAACAAGTATTTCCAATTTCTGATTCAATGCAACAGGTATTATTGAACTTATGCAAATAACCCTTCTGCCACAAAATAAGAAAACTCCCAAATATTTTCTAATTCCAGAGGGGTCAGGAAGGGAGAAAAGTTTGTTTCCATTTTAAAAACAAAGAAATAAAAACATTTTAACAAATTGCTAAACCTATCACTAGCTCAAAAGAAAGTAAAAACTTTAAAATGGGAAAACAAAGAATAGTAAAAAAAGACTGTAATGTTTTACTCAAAAGTCATAACATTACATTTCACCAGTTCAGTCTATGTAATTAACCTTTCTTCTGTTGAATTTGCAGTGTTACTGTGGTCCGATCTTTCCATTTAAATCCAGGAAGTTACCATTCAACGTTCTCATTGATAATTCTTGTCCCTAGCATTAAGTTGCTCATTTTCTTGGTTGTTTTTGGTTCGCTTATTTCTATATGTCTGTCTTTAGTTTTCCTGGTAAAGCACTCCTTCCAGAAATTCT
>NW_006159643.1:2048346-2058680 GCF_000334495.1 Tupaia belangeri chinensis
TTTGGAGAAGTTTTTGCTATAGGGCGCGTGTGCTCGCCAGACAGACAGGGAGAGACAGAGAGACAGAAAGCGAGAAATCACCCCCCAGGGGGATGGCCACACCACAATCCCTTCTCTTCCATTCTTCTCTCGGGATCTTGGGCACGCACGCACAGGTGCCCAGCGTGAGTTTTAAGCCACCAGGTCTGGGACGCGAACCACAGTCGACTACGTGGGAGTCCAGCAACATAGCCATTATGCTAACCGCTGGTCCCCTCACATTGTTTCTGATGAGAGGTCAGATATGCCTGATGCAATAAACTTTATAAGTAACCTGACATTTCTCTTTTGTCAATTTTACTAACTTGTCTTTGTGAATTTTGACAACCTGGCTATGATGTGCCTTGAAGAAGATCTTCTTGGGTTGATTCTATTAGGGGTCATTTGTATTTCCGGGGTCTGGATATTTGAATGCCTCTCTAGATTTGGAAAGTTTTCTTCTAAGATTTCATGGATTATCAATGCCCTAATTAGTTTCTTCACCTTCTGGGATAACAATTATCCAGATTTTTGGGTTGCTTAATGGTATCTTGTATTTCTCGTATAGTACTCTCATTTTTTCTGGTTATTTTCTCAGGTTTGTTGGTTGTTTTTTCTAGGTCAGAGGTCTTGCCTTCAACATCTGAGATTAAATCTTTTGCATGGACTAATTTTTTAATACTTTCTAGAGAGGTTTTAATTTCCTGTATTGCAGCCTTTGTCTCTTTTATTCCATTCTCCTCTCAGGATCTTGGGCATACACACATGCCAGGCATGAGTTTTAAGCCACCAGGTCCAAGACTTGAACCATGGTTAACTACGTGGAAGTCCAGTGACGTAACCATTACAGCATCTTCTGGTCCCTCAAAACAAATATTTATCATTGTCATAATGTTACACAGAACTTTAGGATGGCTTCCTGAAAGCATACGGTACTGGCTTTGCTTTTTCCATTTGATTATTTTCTATGGTGTGTATTTTTTCTTTCATATCATCCAAGTACTTCCTCTACTTCTGGACCTCATTGTCTCTTTTCTCCTGAATCTTCTGGAGTCCATTATCTCTCAGCTCTTGCATCTCATTTAGTTTTGTCACTATGAATATTCTGAATCCCCTATCAGACATTTCCA
The DNA here is from genome assembly GCF_000334495.1 of Tupaia belangeri chinensis. Classification (NCBI taxonomy): domain Eukaryota; kingdom Metazoa; phylum Chordata; class Mammalia; order Scandentia; family Tupaiidae; genus Tupaia; species Tupaia belangeri. The sequence continues at coordinate 2,049,495 of NW_006159643.1, forward strand.
CGAATTCTACTGTACTGTCTATGGATTATGTAGGATTGGTCTTTTCTCTTAGGGGAGAGATATTTTCTTGGTTTCTCATATTTCTTGTGCCTCCGTGGTGGTTTCTGGTCATTCTGTGACAAAATCTTTCCTCTACCTGCCTGAGTGTTTCAGGGATCTAGGAGATAAGGTCTAGAGCATAACTTTAGTTGCCTTGGTCCCAGAACACACTAGGATACACCTCAGATTTAAAATGGCTCATGCATGATAGCTGAATTTGATGTTGCTTAGTTTACTACTCAGATCTTTATTTGACCCTAACTTTACTTCTCTCAACAAATAAAAAGTAGCTTCCCATCATAACTTAAAATAAGAAGATAAGCTCTTCAAGGGAATTTAATGCCCTCCTTGACCTACCTTCCAATGTCAGTTTAACACATTTACCAACCAATCCAACAAGAAATGGTAACTATGACCATAAGGGCACGTGATCAGCCATCTGAGATGCTGCTGACAAATATTCCACTGAAACAGGTTACACTGCCATCATTAACAAGTCATCAGTCGATCTGCTGAGAGTCATTTTCTATATTATTTCCTTTCAGAAGGCATAGGGGTCACAAAGCACCACTGGATTAAACAGCTCTGGGAAATCTGAAAAATGTTCAAAATGGAAAGTATTACATGGTGTATTATTTCCCATTCTCAGGATATTTCAAGGTTTATTTTATCAGGCTAGCACACATGGTCTTCTCATCATTAGCATCAGAAGTTCCATAAATGCATCATAAGTAATATTAGGGTCTATGGTTACAATTTGCTTACTTTTACATCAAAAAGAAATTTCATGGTAGCAGTCTAGTTTCAAGAGTCATTTTTTTCTCATCCAAAAACCAAAGCCAGCAAACAAATGCAAGATATGAGCGGAGCTGACAAGCACTCCTTGGAAGAAACTGAACAACTGGAGTATCAGCTGGCTGACAGTGCATATTCGGATGGAAATGAGCCTAGCCCTGGCTTATCCAAGTGCATCTTTGGGGCTTATTCCAGTTAGCCTAATTTTTAGGTGATAGTTAAAGAGAAACCTCATACTGTCTCTAAAACTTGAGGGCTGTCTACACATTTGGCCTGTTGATTTCTGTGGAATTACTAGAGTTTTCTAAAACCTCTATTTGATGCTGTATGGATTTAAGATATTTTCCTTGGATCTTTAGTTTTATAATCTGTTTCCTGTGAAGCTTACTATGGCCAAGTTTCTTAGGAGAGGGATCAGTTTCAGGAACTAACAGAACCCAAAATATTAAATTTAATTCCAAAGAAAGCAGTCATCATAAAAAATATATTGATTAATAGATCCCTTGGTCATTTCAAAACTATTAGTGATACAATTCGTTGACCAATTTTGTAATAGCACTTGTAGTCACCACTTGTTCACTACTTATATTCCAGGAAAATATTAGTAATCCAGCTTTTTATAAACTAAAATTATTTTCATTTACACATAATTTAAATACAATATATATATATATCTTACATTTTCCTTTCAGGATCTTGGGCACATACACACGCATGCCTGGCATGAGTTTTAAGCCACCAGGTCCAGGACTTGAACCATGGTTAACTACGTGGAAGTCCAGTGACATAACAATTACAGCATCTCCTGGTCCCTCAAAACAAATATTTATCATTATCATCATGTTACACAGAACTTCAAGATGGCTTCCGGAAAGCATACAACACTGGTTTTGCTTTTTCACTCACTGCTCCTTCTCAGTGTTTTGCTGACCTCCTTAACTTCCTGATCTCCTAATACTTAACTTCAGTGTGTCAGGGCTCCATCTTTGGATTTCTCTATATACATTGATCATTTCAACTTCTATGAGTTTAAAAACTATCAAAATGCTGATGATGCCCAAACTTAGTTTGGACAACTCTCCTAAACTCCAAGCTCATATATTCAACTGCTTTCTCAATAGCTCTTTTCATATATCTAATATGTATCTAAGATACACACCGCAAATTAAGGGCTTAATATTCGAACCTTCCTCTCTCCCCAACAAGCTGTTCCTCTCATAGACTTTCCCAGCTCAGTTAAGAACAATTCCCAGTTATTCAGGCCAAAAATTTCTTAGAGTTATCTTTAATTCTTCTCTCTCACATCCTACATGAAATACATTAGAAACTTGTTAGCCCCACCCTAGGCACTAAAAAATAACATGGACACACTATAATTTTGTCCAGGTGGTGGTCACAAAGATGAAAACACGTGTTAAAATCCAAACCTAATTGCTCAATATTTATTAATTTTACTATTACATAAATCATAACTCTAGTACTAATATATGTAATACATACATATAAACACACATACATAGCTTTTTTTCATTTTTTGAGAGAGTTTTGCTATAGGGCACTTGCACTCACAGGAGAAACAGAGAGAGACAGAAAGCGAGAAATCACTCCCCAGGGGAGATGGCCATGCCACAATTCCTCCTCCTCCGTTCTCTTCTCAGGATTTTGGGCACCTACACACACATGCCCGGCATGAGTTCTGAGCTACCGGGTCCAGAACTCAAACCATGGTCGACCACTTGGGTGTCCAGTGACATAACCATTACACCATCTGCTGGGCCCTACATGTATACAGTTTTAAAAATAAATTAATGGTATTGTATTATCTCACAGTTTGGGAAGCCAGAAAAATCAAAAAAGAGAGGCTGGCACCTGTCAAGTCCCTTCTTGCCACGTAATTCCATAGTAGAAGGGCTGAAGAGTGGACGAGAGAGAAAGAGCTTGCACTGGGAGCCTCACATTCTCTTACAACTGGCCTTCTCCATTTCTGATGGTGGAGCCCTCAGGATTTAAACACTTCCCATTGGCTCTACCTCCTAACACTGCAGCATTGGGGATTAAGTTCCCAACACATGTTTTGGGGAAATATGTTAAAACTATAGCAAATATATTTTAAAACTATGCTACTTGAGATGGATTTAGAAAAAAGTTTCTTTTTGTTTTTTGAGTTGTTTCCCTTTTGAAGTAGGTTACCATCACCCTTGTTAGTCTAAGGTGTGTTTGAGGGAGAATAGAATTACTACAGAAGAAAAGTTTGGCATGTATATGCAACTTTGAAATTCGTGATAGGATATTTCTTTTTTTTTTTTTTTTTGAGGTTTTTGCTATAGGGTATGTGCACTTGCCAGAAAGACAGAGAGACAGAAAGCAAGAAATCATCCTCCCAGGGGGGGTGACCACCCTGCAATCCCTTCTCCTGCTTTCTCCTCTTGGGATCTTGGGCACGCACACGCACACACCCAGCATGAGAAGCCACTAAGGCCAGGACTCAAACCTCAGGCAACTACATGGAAGTCCAGCAACATAGCCATTACACCAACTGCTGGTCCCATGATAGGACATTTCTTATACCATAATAATAACCTCCTTTTTGTTTTTAGGTTGTCTCTGCCACTTTTATTTATTTTCCTATTTTTTCAATAATGTATAATAATTGTGAGCCAGTATTATGGTGCAGTGGTTAAGGGAGCTTAATCCCACATGGTTCAAGTCCCAGCCCTAGAAGTTTGAAAAACATACTGGACCTGTGTGTTTTCACACATGCATGCACATGTGCATGCACACACATGCTCAAAATCCCAACAGGATGGAGAAGTGAAAAAAGGATGGTGGTGTGACCACGCTCTATAGAACGAAGTTTTCTCTTCTCCCCTTTCCCTCTCTCTTTCTCTCTCGGGTGAATATATACACTCTCTGCCAAATATTTTTTAAATAATATATAATATATGTTATTTATATCCATAGTTGTGAGGGTACAATATGACTTCACAGTTCAAGAACACGATGTATAATGATTCAGAGCAATCGACTTACCCATTATTTCAACCATTCGTCATTACTTGTGCTGGGGACATTCAAATTCCTCCCCTACAGTTACTTTGAGATACATAAGAAGTGGTTGCCAATATATTTTCCCCACTGTAGCTTATGACACTAGGCATTGTTCTTCTGATCTGCAATTTTATTTTTGTTAATCAGCATCCCACTATTCTGCCCTTTCTCCAGCTCCCATCCCAGCAATCCTTCCCAGCTTCTAGCAGTAATTCTTCATCCTTGTGTGGAATATATATCTCTAGGGCATTGGAAGGGCTAAAAAGTTGGAGTATTTTGTCACACATAAGATTTTTTTAAAAAAAAGATTAGGATTCCTCAGCCATCTAACCAAAAAGCCAAATATAGGGATGAGATTTTTTTAAGGAAAAGAGCTGAGAAAAGCCTCTTATCTGATGGAGTAAATATCAGTACATAAACTAGACACCACAATTCTAGAAAATTTTGTGCCAGCAGAACCAGCTTAGACTGAAAGAGACAGATTGAATAAATAAAAGAAGGCTTCTAATTTCCAAAAGTCTACAGGCAGAAAACCGACGAATAAAACTACAGAGCTGCAAGCATACGCTTGCATACTTCATGACAAAGTAAGGATGGGACCAGCAGGTGGTGGCTGGGTGGTTTGATCCCACATGGCGAACTGCATAGCTCAAGTCCTGACCCAAAAGCTTGAAAAACATGCCAGGGGTATGTGCATGAGCCCAAAATCTTGACAGGAGAGAAAAATGGAGAAGGATTGTGGCATGACCATTTCTCCGATTACACCAACTGCTGGTCCCATGATAGGACATTTCTTATACCATAATAATAACCTCCTTTTTGTTTTTAGGTTGTCTCTGCCACTTTTATTTATTTTCCTATTTTTTCAATAATGTATAATAATTGTGAGCCAGTATTATGGTGCAGTGGTTAAGGGAGCTTAATCCCACATGGTTCAAGTCCCAGCCCTAGAAGTTTGAAAAACATACTGGACCTGTGTGTTTTCACACATGCATGCACATGTGCATGCACACACATGCTCAAAATCCCAACAGGATGGAGAAGTGAAAAAAGGATGGTGGTGTGACCACGCTCTATAGAACGAAGTTTTCTCTTCTCCCCTTTCCCTCTCTCTTTCTCTCTCGGGTGAATATATACACCCTCTGCCAAATATTTTTTAAATAATATATAATATATGTTATTTATATCCATAGTTGTGAGGGTACAATATGACTTCACAGTTCAAGAACACGATGTATAATGATTCAGAGCAATCGACTTACCATTATTTCAACCATTCGTCATTACTTGTGTTGGGGACATTCAAATTCCTCCCCTACAGTTACTTTGAGATACATAAGAAGTGGTTGCCAATATATTTTCCCCACTGTAGCTTATGACACTAGGCATTGTTCTTCTGATCTGCAATTTTATTTTTGTTAATCAGCATCCCACTATTCTGCCCTTTCTCCAGCTCCCATCCCAGCAATCCTTCCCAGCTTCTAGCAGTAATTCTTCATCCTTGTGTGGAATATATATCTCTAGGGCATTGGAAGGGCTAAAAAGTTGGAGTATTTTGTCACACATAAGATTTTTTTAAAAAAAAGATTAGGATTCCTCAGCCATCTAACCAAAAAGCCAAATATAGGGATGAGATTTTTTTAAGGAAAAGAGCTGAGAAAAGCCTCTTATCTGATGGAGTAAATATCAGTACATAAACTAGACACCACAATTCTAGAAAATTTTGTGCCAGCAGAACCAGCTTAGACTGAAAGAGACAGATTGAATAAATAAAAGAAGGCTTCTAATTTCCAAAAGTCTACAGGCAGAAAACCGATGAATAAAACTACAGAGCTGCAAGCATACGCTTGCATACTTCATGACAAAGTAAGGATGGGACCAGCAGGTGGTGGCTGGGTGGTTTGATCCCACATGGCGAACTGCATAGCTCAAGTCCTGACCCAAAAGCTTGAAAAACATGCCAGGGGTATGTGCATGAGCCCAAAATCTTGACAGGAGAGAAAAATGGAGAAGGATTGTGGCATGACCATTTCTCCGTGGGGAGTGCTTTCTTACTCTTCTCTCTCTCCTCTCTTCTTTCTTTTCTCTTCTCTCTCTCTCCCTCTCTCTCTCTCTCTCTCCAGCAAGTTTACTTCCCCTAAGGTGAAATTGTTTTTGTTTTTCTTTTTTTCTTTCTTTTCTTTTCTTTTTTTTTTTTGGAGAAGTTTTTGCTATAGGGCGCGTGCGCTCACCAGACAGAGAGAGAGACATAGACAGAAAGCGAGAAATCACCCCCCAGGGGGGATGGTCATGCCGCAATCCTTTCTCCTCTATTCTCCTCTCGGGGTCTTGGGCACGCACGCACAAGCGCCCGGCGTGAGTTTTAAGCCACCGGGTCTGGGATGCGAACCGCAGTCGACTACATGAGAGTCCAGCGACATAGCCATTATGCTAACTGCTGGTTCCCGAAATTGCTTTTGTTTTTCAAAGTAAGGATGACCTTGAAGGGGAAGCCACAAACCAGAGGGCGGGGCAAAAAGTCACAGAGGATTATTCCCAGGTCTGAAAAAAATGTCACTAACCCACCTTGATTTCAAAATTGCTTGGAATGACTCCTTTTTCCTTCCTTTTTTTTTTTTTTTTTTTTTTTTCAATGAGGACACTTTTAGTTTTTGTTATGCCTGTTCCTTTATTGTATTTTGGGGGCAGCCAACCTGTTTCTTGGGTTCACAGGTTCACAAATGGAAAGGAATTAAGTCTCAGAAAAGATTGTATCTAGAGCCATAGCTGGTCAGACAGGAGACTTCTAGGCCAATGAAATTATTTGGACTTCAAACTGCTACTAAAATGGTTTAGCTTTTGGGGATGTGGGATCAGGTGACTATATTTTGTATGTAGGATAGACATCAATTTTTAGGAGTCAGAGGATGGGTGGTGAGCAAAATAATACCCCTCACAAAGATATTAACATACTAACCCCTGAAAAATACGAATAGGTTACATAACATGTCCAAACAACCTCATAAGGGAAATGTCTATAGCAGGGAGCTTGCCAAATCTTCTTGTCTACTCTAAACAACATAGGCTAATAAAAGAAACTGGTGAAGGAAAGAGGCAAGTTGACTTGCAAAGACACTAATAAAAAAAAAAGATGGTGATCAGGTATAATGAAAGATTTAGGCCACTTTAAAAAACAAATAAAAGTAAGAATGAAAGTATAGTAAAGCCTCATTTGATGCCCGAATTGAAAAGACAAAATACATAAGATCTACTGCAATAAGTTTCTATAGATTTCATATATTATAAATACATAAAAGATTTATGTTGTTATCATCCCAAAATATCCCAGTTATTAATTTTATAGATATGTTATCTTTAAATATTCTAAATATTAAACTGTGATTTAAATGCTCCACAAGAGGAACATATAAATGGGTCATTTTATTTTAAGAAGTTAGGTCTGGTCAGCCATAATGGGCAGTGATAATGTTCCACATTGGTGATGCCACGTGGTAAGGTCCTGGGTTTGCATGCCCATGATTGTGGCTGAAAATGGGAGTGGATCACAGCGTGAGAACCCTGTTAGGTGGGGGTGCCAGTCTTTCTCTGTCTCTCTGTCTCTTATGGAAGAAGTAAATAAATGAACTTTTAAAATAAAGTAAACTTAGGTCAGCACTGGTACAAACTCTTGAGAATGTTCTTCCTCCAGACTGACCCAATGGCAAGGTTGAGAAAAGCATGGCTGCTTTCTAGCCTGCCCTCAGAGAACTCACATCACCACCTCCTGAAAGGTGCCACCAGGAGTTCTACTGCACTCTACATTTCATGAGCCTATAAATATGGCGAGTATATGTGTGAGCCCATACATGGAATTAATTCTTTTACCTGGAAAAGCTTTCTATTTCTTACGTATAGCTTGCTGTGTTTAATTTCAACAATAAATATTAACCAACTTCATCATGTAATGGCATTTTAAGTACCCATATGTGTTGAAGACTTTGTCAGGAAAAAAAAAATCTACATTTAGAAATTGTATCAACATATGGGGACCAGCAGTTAGCATAGTGGCTATGTTGCTGGACTCCCACGCAGTCGACCGCGGTTCGCGTCCCAGACCCGGTGGCTTAAAAGTCATGCCAGGTGTGTGTGCCTGTGTGCCCAAGATCCTGAGAGGAGAATGGAGGAGAAAGGATTGTGGCGTGGCCATCCCCCCTGGGGGGTGATTTCTCACTTTCTGTCTCTCTATCTGTTTCTGTCTGGTGAGCACAAGCACCCTTTAGCAAAAACCTCTTCAAAAAAAAAAAAAAAAAAAAAGAAAGAAATTGTGTCAAGATATCAACATGGGCAAACACAGATTTATAGAAAAACAATAATAGATGATCCTAGAATTTTTTCTGATAGTTTAGTGATTATAATAAGGCAAGATCAGGATCAAAGGAATAAATAAAAATGATAATCCAGTATAACTAAATTTAGAACATAAGCATTGACCTAAAACAGATGAGCCAATGAAGGCTTAGGTATATTTAGTATAACTAGAAAGCATAATATGTGAAGCATTTTCCATAGGATAGATATGGAGGGTAGAAGAGGAATGACCCTAAAAGGCTCAGGAAACCCACATCGAAATGTGAAAGCCAGCTCCAACATGGAGCCACCTTGAGACAAAGGATACACCCAAATGGCCACTAGGAATTTATGACACAGAGCTTTACCAATTGCCAGAAGACTCTCTTTTCTGAAAACGTAAAACATGGTACTGTCTGAAGACTTAAGCTTAATGAAGGCAATTGTTAAGTCTTGAAGGATGTTGTCTGCAAAGTGTCCTCTAGTGGCCAACAGCTATCATTACATGTTAAAAATGGGAATAGCTCACTCCAGAAACAAAGGATCAACTCTCTAACCACAGCCTCATACTGGGTAGTGCATCTAGTGATTTTTTTTTTCAACCTTCTAAATGATTTTCCACTGATCTCAATGTCAGTAGACAAAGCAAACAAGGAAATTGAAAGCATCCTGATTCAGTGGCCAAAGCAGGAGTGGAACCTAGCAATTAACAGCATAGTTGCAGCCAGGTGATAGTGTAGTCCTGCTGCTCTGTGAGGCTCACCCACATGCAAAGGGTCTGGGTTCATGTCTGGAGACTTTCCTGAGTATGCTGGGCACATGGCTGCTCCTGATCTGGGATCTACTGAAGCTGGGTTGTGGGTTATGCCATCAAGGCCCTGGTAGGGTTGCTGTTTCTCTCCCTCTCTCTCTCTGTCTCTCTCACTCGTGGAAGAAATAAATAGGTAAAATTGTTTTAAGTTTTGTTTTTGGTTTTTT
>NW_006159643.1:2059267-2066680 GCF_000334495.1 Tupaia belangeri chinensis
CCCTGGGAGGTGATTTCTCGCTTTCTGCCTCTCTGTCTTTCTGGCAAGTGCACGCACCCTATAGCAAAAACCTCTCAAAAAAGAAAGAAAGAAAGAAAATAAGAGCATGGTTTTCCCATAATAGGCACAAACAGCCTGTAAGGTAAAGCCTTGTCATGACTATGGATAAAGGAATTAACCTTTCTGCTTCTCAGCTGACACATCTGTAAAGTGGGGATCATAACTTTATCACCTCATAGGATTAACCTCATAATCATCTTGTAAGATAATAAATTATATTCCCCACACCTAGAGCCAGCCTAGCTCAGAAATTATATTAACTTATTCTATTAAATATATTGTTTATCTATCATATTTATTATATTGAGTGTATTATTTAATGTATTTATTAATTATTTATTATAATAATTTTTCATATTTTTGAAGCCATTTTAAGTGTATTTTCTATTATTTGCAGTCATTGCCATGCTACTGATAAAATAACCACTATAAATGAGTATTTTAAACTACATTGAATAGCTTACCACAGGCTAGATTTTAGTACATTAAAGATTATTCTAAAAAAATGATTATTCTATTATATAGAGCCTCCAAATCACTAATTTTGCAGAGGTTCAAAGAGGTTAAATGTGGTACCCCACATCACACAGCTGGCAGAGATGGGACTGTCTGAAACTCGATATGCAGCTCCTGGCCCAAAGGTTTGTTTATCACATAATTCATTTTGTTTCTCTTCTCAATCCATAAAAGTTGCTGTAAACCATCGTCCAATCCAAAGGGAACAAATAGGCAATTTTTTTCCTGAACATGTTTTCTCCACATCACAACATGTAACCAGTTTCGGGAGGCTAGAAATGGATTAACATGACTGCTAAAACAATAATGAAAAGATACTGGAAAAATCATTGTGAACCAAAAAAATCATTGAATTCAATACGTGATTGAAACCTTATTGATCAGACCCTGGTATATAGAAAAATATAAACAAATAGAGGAACCATTTTAACATGTCTACCCCCTAAGCAGCCAATGAGATTACCTCTACCTACTTTTCTACCCTCAGTCCGGCCCTGTGTCGGGCCCACTGCCCTACCACTACTTCTTCGGCTTTGCATTCCCTCTAATTTACTTCATGCTATCTTTCCTTGCATCTAGGAGAATGTAGTTTAATGGCATCACCACTTACCCAATGGTTTAAACCCCAGATCTGGAATATCCATGTCTTTCACTAACATTTCATACCAAAACCATTAGCAAATCCCATTGGATCTCTCATTAAATAGATAGCCATTACTTCGATCCTTCGTAAACCTTCACTTTGCTAACCATGACCACTTCCTCATATCCAATCAAGCTCTACTCTTGTCTGTTATAGTCATTTCTAGATTCAAACTCTCCAATGGCCTTTTATCACATCCTAAATCCTAAACATATTACCCTGGTTTACAAGCCCATCTTAATACAACCCATGGGTTTCTTTCTAATTTCATCCCCTTGCTCATTCTGCTGTATGCTGGTCTCCTTGCTGCTACTTAAAAAGCCATGCTTGCTCCCAGTTTAGGGCTGTTTTCCTCTGCTGAAAAGCTCTTTCCTCCAAGTAATCCAGTAGGTGGGTGGCTCCCTAGCTTCACTAAGGTCTCTGATCAAATGTCACCTATCAGAAAAGCATCCCTTATTTTATCTAAATTAGAACACCTGTCATTCTCTCCCCTAATCCTGCTTTATTTTTAAAGCATTAATCATTATTTTACATCATATTATGTACTTACTAACTTTTGTATCGTCTCTTGCACTAGAATATAAACTTGATGATTCCTCAAACTTGTTTTGTGTACTGATATTAATACTGCACCAAAAATTTGCTCTACTTTTTTCACTTCAAAGACTGAAACATAGCCCAATTGTTTGATGTTAAATTGGTGTAATGGTGGAAACTGCTTCCCAGCTATCTTCAACCATACTGTCATACAATGTCTGAAATCCTATAGAAAGCCTTTATAAAATTATTTCAGCCTCCATAGCTTGCTGTCACAAGATCACCTTACAGGTTTGAGAGTTAGGGGAATTTGTGGTCCTAGGTCAAACCATGTACTTTCAGTTGTTGTGGTTATAATGCCAGATAATGAGTGAGCCTCCAGGATGTAACCACTTATCACTTTGTCTTGATAACTGCTGTTGAATATAGCACACAGAAAATACTGAAGAAATGGGGCCAGTAGGTGGCATAGTGGTTAGGGTGCTAGACTCGTACTTGGGCAACAGTGAGTCACGTCCTGGACCTGGCTGCTTGCTTTCTTGCTTTCTCTCTCTTTCTCTCTCTCTCTCTCTTTCTCTCTGTCTCTCCCTGGTGAGCACACACGCCCTACAGAAAAAAATTTTTTTAAACAATAACAATAAATAAAATAAAATAAAATAAATAATTATTTGATAAGAAAGACTGAATAAATGACTATAGTACAAGTTCAAACCTCAGGACAATCTCATGGAGTGATGTGTTTGTCCCACTATAATCCAAATTTAAATTAAGCCTTGTGGGTATTATAATATGGTGAATTCAACCATGACAAGCATGTCTTCAGATGGGAATATCCTTGCACAGAAAACAGCTCATGTTCTACATCGTTGGGCTCTGTCATGTAAAATCGCACGTGTCACATGGCTCCATTCATATTTCCTCACTAGGACATTTCCAGGCTGCAAGCACACCCATATAAGGCATAAAATAGTCCTGTATAAAACATGAAATGAGACATTTTTTAAAATACTACATTTTGGAATCTGGAGCCATTAAAAAAAATAGGTATCATGTATTCCCACTCCACATTTCTTGAAATTGTTTAGTTATCATTTGAAATGGAAAAGTTAAATGACACATGCTGAGCCATCACTGTGTGCCAGATACCTTACAAAAGTTACTTCATTTCATTTCATTCGTATAAGACAACAAGATATTCCTGTAAGATATTATCACTGCCATTTCATAACTGGAAAACAGGCTCAGAAAGGCCTGCCTTCCAGACCTCCATATCTCTCATCCTTCCCCATCTCAGTCGATGTTACCACCACCCATACAGTCGTTCAAGCTAACACGTGTCTTCACCTCCACCGCTCCTACCATTACTTGACTGTTGCAAGAGCCTCCTAATTCATCCCTGTACTTCCACTGTTGCCCAATCCATTTTCTAAATCCACAGCCAGAGTGATCTCTCTAACATAAAGACCATAAAACAAGCTGGCTTCAACACTTCGGTGGTTCCCCAGCATCCTTACATGATGATCTGAAAAACTTCACCCTGCATACAAAACCTAGATGATCTGCCAAGACTAACTTCATGCTGGTCTCTCCCCTCTCACCAACCATTACAGCCTATTTCTGTTCCTGGAATACTCTAAGCTTGTTCCTCTTTAGGGATCTTGTTTGGAAGTATCTTCAAACAGACCTTCACGAGGAAAGTTTATTGTCATTCAGTCCTCAGCAAGAAAATTGCCTCCTCAGATGGGTCTTTTCCTGTGACAACCTAATGCCACACACTTATTACTCCCTATCGCATGACTGATGCTTTATTTTTAATTTTACCTATCCATTTCCTTCATGTAAGAGAGAGAGAGGTAGAGAGAGAGTACTGAGAGAGAGGCAACCTTAACAGAGTCTTCTGGCCCTGATCCTCCCCTGAGCCCTACAGCCAGCCATGATCCCAGGCACACGGGTGTACAAGCCTGGTGTAGGAGGTAGACCCAGCTGCAAGTCCGGAGCCTTCGCACATGGTCTCCAGCATTACACAGTGGTGCTACTACTGCCTGAGTCATCACAGTTAGACTGTTGTTTTCTTTTTACTGATTTATAAGTTTGTATCTTTCCATCTTCTCCCACTAACATGCATGCTATTAGATAGCCCACATGACAGTTTTTTTGTTTTTTGTTTTTTGCTTTTTTGTTTTTGGATAGAGAGTGCACATTCTCCAGAGTGAGAGAAAGCATCCCCAGTTGAGTGTGGTCACGCTACAATTCCTTCTCCTCTCTCGCTCCCTCCCATAGAGATTTTGAGCTGTGCACACACAACATGTTTTTCAAGTTGCCAGGGCCAGGATTCCAACCACAATTGACCATGTGGGATCTGGTCCTCTTAACCACTAGGCTACAGGCTGTCTATCCCTACGTGACTTTAGTCTTAAAATATGAAGAGAATTTTACTATTCACTTTACGTGTTCTCCCCTCCATGCACTAAGTCCTTTAAATTAAAACTAGAATTATCCTCCAGTCCTGTTTTACTTTCACCAGGGCACTTTTCTTCATACCCCGATCCAATTTAATCACTCTTTTTTCAATGTTAGAATAGCATCTTTATTATCTTCCATTCTTGAAACAGATTACCTTCTACCTTCTGCCAAGATTATAAATTGTTTGAAGATGGACAATGGCTAATTCTTATTCTTTTCATCAGATGCCTCTTAGATGATCTTGAACATAGAAATTATTCAAATTATGCTGAATAAAATTGTTTTTATATACAAATATCTTGCTGATTTCCAGAGATATAGGGTTGTCATAATATCATTTTTAAAACCGCTAAAGGAGGTAAAACAACCTGTTTATTGACAAGAATGATACTTCTGGGGAATTTACTAGAACAACTAAGGGTCAAGGCAATAGTCCTTGACACATTCTAGAATGGATTCCATGGAGAATAAATAGCATCTCACTGACTCAGAACCTATAAATATTTTTCAAGTAATATCGACACAGGATGTTGAATTCCAAACAACTTTGGAAAACCACTAATCATTCACATTCCTCTTTGACTGTCACACAGTGTAATACTGATGGGTCTTTTGTGACCTGATGACATTTGTCTCCATTCCTGAAGACATTATAGTGGAAATGTGGTCGTCTATCATCCTGCTACACTTGGTATAAATCCACTAGATACTTTAAAAAAAAATATTTTGGGAACACACAGTCATACAAACCAATGTCTGCCTGTCCCAGCAGGGGATAATAAAAGACTTTACAAACACCAGATGGAATTTAACAGTGTTATTAAAACATGAAATGCTCCAAGAGTACTAAGTCACTTTGTGAACAGCTGAAAGCAAATATATTTGATTTCCGTTATGCATATTTTTGTTTAAGAAATACTAAATTTTCCCAATAAAAGTTTTATCACAGTCCTAGAACATTTCATTTCTCTTAAAAATTAAACTATAATTATACACCTTTTGGATACTGTGCATAGAATATTATTTGTGGCTTGGTTATTGACTTTCTAACTTTACCACAAGTCTAGAACATACCAAGTTCTAATAAGCATCCACCTGAACTACATGTTAAATGCCTGCTTAACCAGAAATCGATAGCACGCATGTTTTTGTCTGATGTGGATTTTCACTCTCGTCATAGCTAATTTTCATTGTGCAGGTACTGACATTTTGATATTTTATAAAATAGTAATTGGTAATCAATAAAATAGGATCTAGAAACACATTATATCTCATTTGATTTTAAAAGAGTATCTTCTTAGAATCTCCTGGAAACATAAGGTTGTAATTATAAAAATCGTCAGATTTCTAGTCAAAGTGAGCAGAAGCTGAAGCACACAACCTCCCACTACCATCCCAAAGAAAATATGTCACTCGCAATTCAATTTCACTGTGGATTTCACTCAAGTAACTAACTGTCAGATTGGGGAAAAGAAGAAGCAGAGTATCTATTAATGTTCTTTACTATTGTTTACTTAGATTAACGTTTTTGCAACGTGGCTTGCTTTGCCTAAATTTATGCCAACACTCAGTAAATAGTTGCAATTCAGAAGAAAGTAGCTTAAAGTCAATCCAAGATTACATTTTAGCTACATCTAATACATAAAGTATATAATCCATAAATAAGAAGGCAACTAAAGAAAAATACTATTGCTGTGGCCCACCCATATCGTGAGCAGATACTTCTTTTTCTATTCTCTGAAACAGATACTTCTTTTTCTATTCTCTGAATCACCACTTATCTTAGATCAGGAAACAGTTCAAAGCAAGAAGAGACTGTAACAGAAATCAGAACAGTAAAAGTCAAGTACCCCTTGCTCACTTGATGACAGTCTCCAGACCAAAGAGGTCAAGGTAATGGGCTTCCTCAAATGTGGGATCAAGAAAGGATCTCTGTTTATACTATCTTTAATCTCAAATAAAATGAACATCACTAAATAAATGAATAAAGATCCAGTTATGTCACTTTCCTACCAGTACTCCTAAATGACTCCCCTCTGGCCTCGGAAGTAAATACAAACCCCCTAGAATGCCATCCGATACCCTCTATGAGCTGGGTTGCTGAATTCTCTAGCCTCAGTTTTCAGCCTGCCTCTTCTCCCTTCACAGCTGCACAGGAAAATGCAATTCCCTGAGAATACATTACTCCTTCAACCTAGCACACCTTTGCCTAACTTTTTTCTGACTTATTCTCATATGTAACTAAAACTACTACTTAGAGAGGAGCTCTCTAGGAAATCCTGCATCCCCAGAGTCCCAGGAGAACAGAAAGCCCTCCTGCAAGTTTCTCCCAGCACTCTACACTATATCTCATTGATCTCACTAGATTAAATTATAGGATGATTTGTCTGTCTCTACTATCGGCCTGTATTATTAATTAATCCTCACAAAATCCAATGAGGTAGATCTTATTATGCCATTTTATAGATTAAAAAGCAAGATTCAGAGAGACACTTACTTGAGGTTAGAGTTAATTAGTAGCAAAAGAAGAAATAGAGTTCAGTATCCTTCCTTTTACTGTCACATTATATAGCCCTCCAGAGTGGGGGCACTAATTCCAACCATTATAAACTGTTATTATATTAAATGGGATTATATATACATGTATAATATCTAGTTTACATATGTATATATAGGTATGTGTATGTAATGCTTAACCCAAGACCTGAAACATAGAAAATATGAAATTAAAGCATGAGTTTATATGGGTACAAAAATAATTAAAATCCACTCACAGGCTTTTTATTTTTTCATAATACACATTTGGCATGAACTTTTTGAAAACCCCACGTATAATGTGTTCAGTATTAGCCATCATCATCATCACAATTAGCATTAGCATTATTACAGTTTTATCAGAGTTCATCTATTTCAAACAAAACTCCAGGAATCCTGCCAAATCCGGAATCTTTTCAAACAACTAACTTGATCACAGGTGACAGTTTTCTCAAACTACTTCCCCTTCTTTCTTTCCTCAGAAATCTGTAAGGCCAACTTGTATTATGCTTCCAAAACAGACAAAATGGGATTGCTCTCAAATGAAATTCCTCTTCACCTCTATCCACTAGCCATTATGCCTTGGTATTGAGGGCTATTAAAGTATCTAAAAAAAAAAAAAAAAAAAAAAAAAAAAAAAAAAAAACGTTTTTCCACTC
>NW_006159643.1:2067324-2087651 GCF_000334495.1 Tupaia belangeri chinensis
TTTAAAATAATCTAAAAAAAAAAAAAAAAAAAAAAGCATGCGTTTCACATCTATAGTGTTGTTATTCTATCACTGTTTTAGCCTGATATCCATCTTGATCCTTTTGGCTTGACTTAGTCTCATTATATGTGAGGCCAAGGTAGAGTGAATTTTTACAAAACTGTTTCTCCAGGGACGTGAAACTGAATCTCTTTCCGATGGCAGCAGCATCTATTTAAAGACAATCTGATTTTGTAGGAACTTAAATGGAAAACAATGAAAACAGGAACTGTCTGCTATTAACTATGTTTCCTGAAACCCAAGCTCAGTAAATTGAGTCTCTTGGTTTTGCTGTTGTTCTACCTCAGGGAGCCCTGTTTAAATCGACAGGGGCTTGTGAGCACAGATCAATCGTGGGATGTTTAAGTCTCAGAGAAACCAAGCCTTCCAGGAGAAAGAAGCAGCCAGGACTCAGCATGTACAGAGTCTTGATTGCAAATACTCTTAGCGCTCTGAAGAATTGTTGATAGTTCACTGAATCTGGGATTCGTTCCTCCCCATTGGACACTAAGTGCACAATTTAACATACTTGGCGTTTTTCTTGCAAGGGCAGTCCAAACGTTAAAATACCTCTTGCATTACATTTCCAAAGAGCCTTCATGAAATAATAAAATAAAATGTTTAGTTATCATTTTATTCACAGTAGCAGATTATAGATGCAGTTTATAAGTTTCAATTTCCCAAGAGTAAATTTAACATATTTAGTCATAAAAATTACAATTTATAAATGACCATACAACTTTTTCAGTCAACTTTTATATTGAATATTCAGTTTCTGGGTTTAAAATTCAGAATTCCATTTTAAAATTATGGGCAAGAGTAAAGAGCTAAAACTTGGCCATATCTGGGAAGTGTGACACAAGACATTGAATCCAATTAGAGCTCCTAAGTGTAGGCATATTAAGACTCAACATCATAGACGCAGTGTTGAGAATCTGGGGATATGGAAAGCAAACAGAAAGGAAATAAGCAGCTAATGAAATGGTAGTCTGGGAGGAGTGTAGAAGAGAAGGGAAATATCTGATTATCCCACAGCATTATTTATCTGATCTCAATCCTATATTATAAATACTAGGATAAAGTTACCCCTCCGCTAACAAGGAATAAACTTCAAAACACTAGGCTCTCCCATTCTCTTCTGTCCTCATTGTCCCAAAGAGTTTGACAGAGTCCAAAGATCTGGAAGTAGACTGTGGGCCACTCAAGGCTCCTGGGAACCTTCAAAGGAGGCCACCTCCCCTCAGTGCTGTCTACCTCCTCCATTCTAGCTGGGGAAAAGGCCATCATATTCTCTCCACATACAAAATTCTCAAGGCTTTCATGAACACAGACTCACAACTGAGCTCAAGAATCTTTTTTTTTTTTCCTTCTTTTTTTCTTTTAGAGGTTTTTGCCTTAGGGTGTGTGCACTTGCCAGAAAGAGAGAAAGACAGATCCAGTGAGAGGAAAAGCGAGAAATAATTCCCCAAGGGGATGGCCATGCCACAACTCTTTCTCCTCTATTCTCCTCCGGGGATATTGGGTATGCACTCACAGTCTCCTAATAATGATGTTCATGCCACTGGGTCTAGTACTCAAGTCCAGCGACATAACTGGCACACTATCTGCTGGTCTCAGAGCACAAGAATCTTTACACATGTGAGAGCCATGAAATTTTCCTCCATCATTTTTTACTTTTATTGGCCAGATCTTAAAACAAACATCTTTCAATTCTATGAAAAAAAATTTCTTAGTGGTGGTAGAAAATGATTTAGGTATTTTAATGGTCCTAGCATTGTGATTTATAGTCATTTTTCCAAGTTTTCTCAGGAAAATGGGAGTACAAGCTTTTTAAAGTTCACTTCTTTCTTTAATTAGTGAGATACAGAGACAGGGAGAGACAGAGAGACTGCATCCCCAACAGGATCTTGTTGCTATGATCCACCTCCAGCTTTAGCTATCCTTTGGTGATGGGCACGCAGGTGCCTAGTGTGTTCAAGGAGGTCTCTGGACTTGAACCCAGAATCTTTCCATGTGAAGTCAGCCTTCCAAGGCATCACATTTTACTGGTGAGACACTGGCCCCAGGAGTAAAACTTTTTGTAGGTAAAAACAAAGAATTTCAAATACCTAAAGGGGAAACTACATAATCTTTCATGTCCAACACAGTCCTTTTTTAATGCTGGGTCCATGGATTCCTATGGTCTTCAGTGGGTCAGTATATGATAACCTTTGACACTTATAGAAATTTTGGGTGTATACATATACGAGAGTTTTATTTAAAAATGATTGCTGGGAACCAGCAATTAGCGTAATGGCTGTGTCGCTGGACTCCCACATAGTCGGCCACGGTTCCCGTCCCCGACCCGGCCTATCATGATTTTCAAAATGTCAGTTCTAAGACTTGAACTGTGGGATCAGTCATGTGAGATCCAGTTGCCTTCATCACACCCTGGCTGACTCCTGGACTTCTTACTAATTTCATTCCCTTAAAATATTTTTGGGAGTATTAATCCTATTTAAAATCTTATGAAAGTAATCTTTTTTTAAAAAATTAATTAATTAATTAATTAATTTTTTAAAAAAAGATTACTTTCATAAGATTTTAAATAGGATTAATACTCCCAAAAATATTTTAAGGGAATGAAATTAGTAAGAAGTCCAGGAGTCAGCCAGGGTGTGATGAAGGCAACTGGATCTCACATGGCTGATCCCACAGTTCAAGTCTTAGAACTGACATTTTGAAAATCATGATAGGCACGTGTGTATGTGTGTGTGTGTGTGTGTGTGTGTGTGTGTGTGTGTGTACCCAAAATCCTGAACAGAGAATGAGGCAGAAAGGACTTCAGTATGACCATTCCCCCTGGGGAATGCTTTGTTATCCTCCCTACCATCGTCTCTCTCTGGCAAGTACACATTCTGTATAGTAAATTTTAAAAAAATAATAATAACTCAAAAATTTGTTTCATCCTATTTTTCAATCTTTTAATGCCACAGAATTTTTGGCAGGATTGAGCACTTTGTTTCTAAGCATAATGATTTAGATGTAATACTGTGCATACATAAACATATATGAAATAGAAGTTATTTTCATGATCCATCTTTTCTCTTTCCTACCTCCTGTAGGAGACCCTCTGTTAATGAAGTACCTATCTTCTTCCAGAAGCTACCCTTATACCTAAAAACTTATTCTTGTTTCCTCTACCAGATTCAGAGAGCTGAGAAGAAATGATGTAGATTCAATACTAGCCACATTTACTGAGAGTGCCCTATATATGTACCTGGCACTGTGGGAAGCATTTCATCTATTTAGTCACCATAACAATTCCATTATATAACTACCATATTATTCCCATTTTACATGAGACTTATAATATTAAATCTTTGTCAGATTAACATCAGCAAGATTGTAGAACAGGACTTTTCAACATGCGTACTCTCTCAAAAATATTAATTTGAACAACTTTTCATGCACAAAATTACCTTCACAACAGCTAAAGAATCCAGGTGACAAAGTGCAGCAGCTGAGCAATGTATATAAAAATTTTAAAAGATGCATTCAAAGGGCAGGAAGGACAGTTTCACATTGTCTTCATTACCTCTCCCTCAATCTGTGCACCACAGCATGGAGAGGGGTACCCTTTGCATGAGGGAAGGACAGTGAAGTGAGCACCCAATTTCATCACAGATCTTAGCACCAGTCCTACCTCAATGAACCCCAGGCTCCAGTCCCACTCATGGATGCAGCTCCAGGTCCACTGCAGTGGCAGGCTGACTCCCACAGTCCTACCAACCCTCTTGCATCTCCAGCCATCAATCAGTTCCTGTAAACCCAGGCTTAAGATTCACCCAGGACCAGGTCAACCTCCACAAGTAAAGAATACCATGGGCTTATGATCCAACTTTACTCCAGCAGACTCCAAGTCCACCACTATAGGCTCAGGCACATGCTCATCCCCCGGTCACCCAGGAACCAAGCCAGCTTTCCAAGGACCTCAGCAGCAAGCTCGCTCACAGAACCCATCAGTCAGCCCCTCCAGAATGTCTGAAAGGGCTTACTAGAGAAGGGTTTTCCCTGCAGAAGCTAGTTTGTAAATACTGGAAGTGATGCCTACTTTGTATAGACACCAACAAAAGTCACAAGGATCATGGGCAATCATGGAAACATGACACCACTACAAAAACAAAATAAAGCACCTGCAATCAACCTTAAGTAAATACAGATCAAAAATACACAAAAATGTAAAAACTAAACAATCTGCTCCTGAACAACTTCACAACTATTGAAGAAATTAAGGCTGAAATCAAAAATATTTTTGTACCAGAAAAACTGGATATTCACCTGCAGAAAAATTAAACTGGAACCTGATCTCTCACCAGTAACAAAAATTAACTCAAAATGGGTCAAAGATCTAAATGTAAACCCTCAAACTAGAAAGCTACTTATGGAAAACACAGGGGAAACACTTGGAGACATCAGAATAGGCAAAGATTTCCTAAATACGACCTTTAAAGTTCAGGCAACAATTCCAAAAGTAGATAACTGGGATTATATCAAGCTAAAAAGCATCAGGGCCAGCAGGTGGTGTGGTGGTTAAAACACTGGACCCCCACATGGCTGACTGTGGTTCAAGTCCCAGACCTGGTGGTTTGAAAATCATGCCAGGCACACATGCATGCATGCCCAAAATCCTAAGAGGAGAATGGAGGATAAGGGACTGTGGCATGGCCATCCCGGTGGAAAGGTCATTTCTCATTTTCCCTCTCTGTCTCTCTAGTAAGCACATGTGTCTTATGACAAAAACTTAAAAAAAAAAAAAAAAACACTTCTACATAGCAAAGGAAACAATAAAGTAAGGAGGCAGCCTACAGAATGGGAGAAAATATTTGCAACCTAGGCTTCAGATAAAAGATTGATAACCAGAATATATAAGGTAACTCAAGCAGCTCAACTACAAGGAAATGAATGATACAATTTAAAAGTGGGCAAATGAGGAGTCATCAGATGGCATGGAGGTTACCATCTCCCCTAACCACTAAACAACATTCAAAACAAGGAAATGATTGAAAATCACATTAGGTGTGTGTCCATGCCCAAAATCCTGAGAGGAAACCTGAGGAGAAGGGATTATGGCAGTGGCCATGACTACTGAGGTGGGAGTAATTTCTAACTTTCCCTCTCTCTGGCTCTCTCTGTTAAGTGCACACAATCTATAGCAAAAAATAAAAAGGAAAAAAAGTGTGAATGAATGAGGTGAACAGACAACTCTCAAAGGAGGACATGAATAGCCAAAAGCATATGAAAGAAACATTCATCATTTCTAATCTAAGGGAAATACAAATCAAACCACAATGAAATATCATTTAGCTCCAGTCAGAATGGTTATTTTTAAAAAGAAAAATAAATAAATAAATAAGAACAACAAGTGCTGGTGAGGCTGTGGTGAAAAAGGGAACCCTCTGTGCTGTTGGTGGGAAATTAGTACAGTCACTGTAAAAAAGCAATCTGAAGGTAAATTGAAAATTTACAAGCGGAACTACCATATGAACCAGTAATTCCATTTTTTGGTATTTACCAGAAAGACAGGAAATGCTTGATCAGAACGACACTTGTATATACATGTTTATGGCAGCATTATTCCCATTGCTAAAGCATGGAATCAACCTAAGTGCCCAACAGTTGGTGACTGGATTGTAAACATGTGGCGCTTGCTTATACACCATGGAATACTACTACTCATCCACAAAGAATAGCAAGACTGTCATTCAATACAAAGTGTATGAATCCGAAAGATTTAATGTTAAGTGTAATAAGACAGACTATGAAAGACAAACATATTAGGTCCCTGCTCAATATATAACATATGTCTGCACTCTACAGCAGAAATCGAAGGAGTCAAAGACATAATAATAGGAATAACAAGTGTAGATATCAGAGACTGTGTGGGAGGGGCATGGATAGTGGCAGGTGGATAGCAGGGTCTCAACGAAAAAAGCACTTAACAGACACAAGAATGTAAAGCTCTTTTTTGAAAATTATGTATATATAATATCCTTGATTTGATTATCACACAGTGCATGCATGCATTAGAAAACCATATTGCAAGTTATAAAGATAAAAAAAATGTAAATAAGAAATTAAAATAAAATACAAAAAACAAGAAGCAGGAGATGTGTGAGGCTGCTGGTGGTATAATACAATATACTGTTTTACAGTAATCATTTTAAATAAGTAGAAGGATTTTACTCTAAAATAATGATTAAAACTATAATATAGTTAATTTATACACCAGTAATAAATTAACTTATTATCATTATCTAGAAATGTGAATGGCACATAACTGTATGTGTTATAATTTTATACAATTAGTAGTACAAGTGGGTTTGTTTACACCAGCATCACCAAAAATATGTGAGTAATGTGTTGCTTTATGACATTAAGATGCCTACACTATCACTAAGCAACAAGAATTTTTAGCTCCATTATCAGCTCACGGGATAGCCATTGTACAGTGGTCCATTGGTAACAGAGACGTTGTTATGTGGTACATAATTATACATGTGTGAGTGCATGTGTGTGTAATACATGTTATATATACATATTACAATGGAATATTATTCAATCTTTTAAAAATAAGAAAATCCTATAATTTGCAGTAACATAGATGAACCTAGAGGACATTAAGCTAACTGAAATAAGCCAGGCTCAAAAAGGCAAATACTCCATGATCTTACATGT
This sequence comes from Tupaia belangeri chinensis, assembly GCF_000334495.1. Lineage (NCBI taxonomy): Eukaryota > Metazoa > Chordata > Mammalia > Scandentia > Tupaiidae > Tupaia > Tupaia belangeri. The sequence continues at coordinate 2,074,081 of NW_006159643.1, forward strand.
GGAATCTTAAAATGTCAGACTTAGGATGAACAGGTGGTGTGGTCGTTGAGGCACTGGGCTCCTACACAGCTGACAGTGGTTCCCTCATGGCTTTTTCTCTCTTCTCTCTTCTCCCTCTCTCTCTCTGTCTCTCTCTTTCTCTCATCTCTCTTTCTATCCCTCTCTCTTTCACTCTCTCTAGTGAGTTCATGTGCCCTATAGCAATTTTTTAAAAATAGTAATAAAAGGGCTAATAGATGGCACAGTGGTTAAGGCACTGAATTCTCACATGACTGACCATGGATTGAGTCTCAGACACAGCAGTTTGAAACTAATGCTGAGGATGTGTGTGTGTGTGTGACCAAAATTCCAAGAGGGAATGGAGAAGGATTGTAGTGTGGCCATCCTCCCTAGCTAATGATTTCTCACTTTCTTTCTCTATTTCTCTCTCTAACTCTCTGGCAAGTGCACATACCCTATTAAAAATTTCTCTAAAAATAATAATAGTAATAAATAAGTAAAAATAAACCATTCTTCTTTAAAAAAAAAAAAACTCATAGAAGCAGAGAATAAAATGGTAGTTGCCAGGGTTGAGAAGTAAAAAAATAAGATGTTGGACAAAGGGTACAATGTTCCAGTGGGGCAGGATGATCAGTTCTGGAGATCTAATATAAAGCATAGTAACTGCAGTTAATATCACTATATTGTGTATTTGAAGTTTGCTTTAAAAATTAGGTCTTGGGACCAGCAGTTGGCATAATGGCTATGTCGCTGAACTCCCATGTAGCTGACCACGGTTCAAGTCCCGGACCCGATGGCTTAAACTCATGCCAAGCATGTGTGCGTGCGTGCCGAAGATCCCAAGAGGAGAATGGAGGATAAAGGATTGTGGCATGGCCATGCCCCCTTGGGGATTCTCTCTCTTTCTCTTTGTCTTTCTCTTTCTCTATCCTTCTCTTGTAAGAATAGATACCCTCAAGTAATGAAATTCTTATTTTTTCTTTTTTTTGGAGAGGTTTTTGCTATAGAGCATGTGCACTTCCCAGAAAGACAGAGACAGAAAACAAGGGGGGGTTGGCCATGCCTCAGTTTCTTCTCCTCTGTTCTGCTGTTGGGATCTTGGGCACACATGCACACGCACCCGCCGTGAATTTAAGCCACCAGGTCTGGGACTCGAACCATGGTGGACTACATGGGAGTTCAGTGACATAGCCATTACGCCATCTGCTGTCCCAATAAAATTAATTTTTAAAAAAATTTAGTCCATAACCTATTTAGGCACATAACTCCTATTTCTTCATTTAAAACAATGTAGTGTACAAGGTCTTCAGAAAGTTGTTTGGGGAGGGGGCGACCCTATAACACAATGGGTAAGCCTTATGATACAGAGCCAGATTCCGCATGACCAGCTGTGGTTCAAATCCTAACCCAAGTAGGTTGAAAAACATGTTAAATGCATGTGTATGCATGTCAGAATTATGATGGAAAGGAGAAATGATGAGAAGGAGAAATGCAGGAGAGTGCAGCATGACCACACTCCACTGGAGAATTCTCTCTCGTGCATGTGCAGTAAGAAAAAAATAAAAAACTTTAATGGAAAATAAAATTAAAGTATGAGTTTATTTTAGTGCAAAAAACTTTTAAATCTGTGCATAGTTTTTTATAATACTTATTTATCATGAGATTTTTGAAGATTTCGTAGTATATTTGTAGAAAACTCAAATATCACAGAAAGATATTAAGTAAAAAGGGGCAGCCTCACCCTACTCTTCCCTGTCTAGAAGATAACCAGTGTTAAGTTTCTTGTTTCTTTATTTTTAAACAGAGCATATACCAGCTTATGTTTAGATCTTAAACGTTCTCCCCCCCCCCAAAAAAAAGTGTAACAATGGAGAATGGAGACAATGACTCTGTTAATTAGCATGATTGTGATAATAATTTTATGATGGATACATATATCAAAACAGTACTATTGTAGTTTGAATGTATCCTCCAAAAATTCATGTGTTGAAAATAGGTTGCTAGTTGATGACATTGAGAGGGTAGAAACTTAATTTGATATGGGATTAAGAGTGAGAGCTTTGAGGAGGCGACAAGGATCAGGGTGGGGTCCTCATGATTGCATTCTAGAGGCATGACTAAAGTTATGCAATTAGAATGTGATAGATCAGAGATCTTAACCCCAATAGTCTGACTCAGGACCAAAGCTCTAAGCTTTTGTGATATGCTTCTCCAAAAATTTTTAGCAATGTCACTGAGGAAACTTGCAATCAACACAGTACTTTGACTTCTTATCCTGACCTAATATTTTTGAGCCCACTGGGAGCTGGGACATCATTTCACCAACCTTCTTTTAGAGAAGAGAAAGATTTCACAGTGGTAATGGAGAAGAAAACAGATTGAGCAACACTTTTTTAAGAAAGGACAATATGAAAGCACATAAATAAAAGATAAGTAATAAAAGATGTTCATTACTTTTAATTTATATTTTTCTTAAGTACTACTTTTTAAACCTATCCAAAAAGCCTGTGTGTGAGTATGCAAAATGCTCACTCACTTTGGATAACAATCTGGCAGTTCCTCAAAATGTTAAACACAGACGTGACCCAGTTATTCCATTCCTGAGTATCTACCCAGGAGAACTGATGACATGTTTACCTAAAACCTAATACAATAATGTTCATAGATGCATTATTCATAAAAGTCGAAGAACAGAAACAAACCACTTTCCATCAATGACTGTATTACAAAAATGTAGTATGTTCATAAAAGAGTATATCATTTGGCAATAAAAAAGCAATAAAATATTGATACACTCTACAATATAGATGAGCCTCAAAAGTATTAGTATGCTAAGAAAAATAGCATACTAAGTAAAAAAAGACCATGTACTGGGGTCCAGCAGGTGGCATGGAGGCTAAGGCGTTGAATTCCCACATGGCCAACTATGGTTCAAGTCTTGGACCCGGTAGCTTGAAACTCACATCAGGTGCATGTATGTGTGTGCCCAAAAATCTGAGAAGAGGATAGAGGAGAAGGAATTGTGGCATGGCCATCCCTCCTGAGGGTGGGGATATATCCAACTTTTCTCCTCTCGGCCTCTAGCTAGTGCATACACTCTATGACAAAAACCTAGAAAATATAGAGAACAAGAGAGAGAGAGAAAGAAAGAGAGAGATGGATGATAGATAGATATGATCTGACCACATTTATCCAAAATGTCTGTAACATGTAATTCTATAGAGACAGAAAGTAGACTGGTGATTGCCAAGAACTAGTGGCAGGAGAGAATGGGTTAGAAATGGGAAATAGTGGTCAATAAATAGAAGGGTTTTTTTGGAATAATTAAAATATTCTAAAATTAGATTGTGGGATGGTCATGTAACTCTAAATATATTTTTTTAAACTATAGAATTACACACTTTAAACAAGTAAGTTTTATGGTTTAATAAATTATATCTCAATAAGGCCATCAAAAATTGTTTTGAAAAGAACATGTGTATTTTATTTTAACCCAAGGGAGTGTCACAGCAATGGTAATGGTGTTTCATAACACCCAACTTGGAAAAAAAATTATTTTTCATTTTCCAGAAGGCATGAGGGCTTACCAGAGAGACAGAAAGGAAGAGGGAGTAAGCACCCCTCATGGGGTATAGCCAGCTGCAATCCCTTCTCCTCCATTTCTCCATCCTATTGGGATTTGGGGCACACAAACCCACAAGCCCAGCATGTTTTTCAAGCCTCCAGGGCCAGGATTCAAACCCACAGTCAGTCATGTGGAATCCAGCTCCCTTAATCTCTAGGTCTCAGGCCAGCCCTCATCTCTCTCAGCAACTCTTGCTCTCTCTGCATGTCTTCTGCTAAGAACTTCATCCACCACCAGCAGAGGGAGCTAAAATGATAGCTTTAAGTAATCGCTACTCCCAACCATGCATCTTATATGAACCATAATAGAATGTTTTCAAAGTTAAATAAAATAAGGAATGGTTGAGTTTTATCTTTATTTATCCCTACCAAAAGGATTGAAAAGTTGATGTGAAAATTCAGCTCTTTAAAACAAGTGCATATCAACCCACTTTTTCCTCTCAGCTTTCTTATTGCACAATGTTCTTTATAACATAAGAATAAATAGAATATGATAGAACATAAGAGTCAACCAAATCCTTTTGTGCTTTTTCTCTATCATTTGCTTCTAAGGCAGTCAATAAAATGCAACAGAAGAGCAAAGAGTTAGCATCTTACTCATAAAATGACTTTGTTGTTCCATGCTGCACATGAACACCTCTCCTCTTTGCTCTAGTCCTAGGATCAACCAATATGTGACATTATTATCACCATGCTAGAGAACAGCTTGTAAAAGGACATTCATTTATTCAAAAAACATTATTGAACACCTAGTATATACAAAGAAGCGGTTTAAAAAAAAAAAGAAAAGCAGACATAGAAACTACTCTGGTGAGGCTTATGTTAATGTGTGGTGGGGAGCAAGCAATATAAATAAACATGCAAATAAAATATAATCCCAAATTGTAACTACATTGAAGAAAAACCACACAGTCATTAGAGAAATTGCGGGCAGGCCTAATTTAGACTGGATGGTCAGAGAAGGTCTCTGAGGATGTTAACATTTACACTGAGAATGAAGGAGATGATGTTCGAGGCAGAAGAAATAGTATTATATGAACTTTGAAGAAGGAAAAGACTTGGAGAAGATTCAAGAAAGTCTAGGTTCTATAGTATAATAGAAAATGGTACTATCTGAGGTTGCTGAGCAGGGAGGAGGCAAGATCATATAGGGCTGTGTAGGCCATGTTAAGGGATTGGTATTTTATTTTAAATGTATGGGGAGCCATTGAAGAATTTTAAGCGGGTAAGTGGGTAAAGAGAGTTGCATTTTTAATAGATCACCTGGCCACAGAGTAGAAGTTTGATCAATGAGGCTCAAAAGTAGAAATGGAAAGAGCATGCTAATATAAAGAGACCAACAATTTTTGTGATGAGTGGAATGTGATATTCAGGGGCAGTGAAAAGTGGGAGTCATTCTAGGAAAACAAGGGCCTGGTGGCATGATGGTTACGGCACTGGACTTCTGCCTGGCTGATCGCAATTTGAGTCCTGGACCCAGCGGTTTGCTTTCTCGCTTCTCTCTTTCTCTCTTTGTTTCTCTCTCTCTGCGTACACGCGCCCTATAGCAAATCTTAAAATAATAATAAATAAAGCTAAATAAATAATTCTTTTAAAAAAGAGAGAACAGAACAGAAAAACAATGACACACTCTTTGGCCCACTTCATGGCATGCTTCAGAACCTATGGCACAAACTCAGTTCCATCTCTCCCTGTAACAGCCCTAGCTACATCCTCAAAAAGGGTCAGCAACTAACGAAAGCAAACAAACAGGAATGCTGCTTCACCCCTTCTCAAGATATGTAGAATCACTCCTAAGAAAGAAAAATAAAATAAACCCACTCTGCTTCTCAGAGAAAACATGTCTAATTAAAAAATGTATATGTGCTTCCTAAAGTTGCAGGCCCCTGCTGCACCAGCTGTTAGAGTTACAATGGTGCATCAAATGAGGGTAATCAATTTTACACAGATGAGTAAAGATATAATATTTCAAGCCGAGCTTTGGAATTAACTAAATTTACATGCATGTTGTAGTGGAAAGAGCAAGGAATGTAATTTCAGAGGACATGAGGTCAATCTTTACTCAACCACTTACAAGTTCTGTGACTCTAGGCAATGTATTCAACTTTTCTAAACTTCCAGTTCAAGCCCTTGTATAAAAAGTAGGTAACAACAGCCACCTCACAGAGAAGTTGTGAACAGGAAATTAGTATGTTAAATGCTCAGAGGCTTTCTGTGTCATTATCTTTATAATCAACTTCCAAAAACGTAATCGAGTTGCTCAAAATAAACTTTCATGAAAAATTAGAGTCCAGCTATGGTGATAAAGGTAATAGGGCACCTCTGCACTGGAAGCCATGTGGGAGGCCCGGGTTCAGATACCAGGTTGACGTATATGCTGATTATCCTGATTTAGTCATTGCACACTATATTCATGTACTAGAAAATTATACTACACAAATACACACAATTATTACACATCAATTTAAAATGTCTTAAATGCATGAAAGAACCAAAACATAGAAATTAGTCTAGAAAATTATATTCTCTTTAACAGGAGTTAATGGGACTGAATATATTCATCTAATTCAAGGTATTGAAACATTTAGGATAGTTCTCTGTATCAAAAACAAAAAACAAACAACTATTAATGGAACTGGTTAAAACTTTTGACATTTTAGAAGTGCTAGATATTGCAGGGGGTGGGGGAAGGCATATAAAAAAAAAACGGAATGAACAAAATACCACCTTACCCCTTAGTTTCTAAATAATGAGATAAGACTCTACTTCCATAAGCAATCAGTATACCTTGGAAACAAAATAACTATTCAGTTTAATGGGAGGTCTTCAAAAAGTTCACAAAAAAACATATTATAAAAAATACTATGCCTGGGTTTCAATTTTTTTGTACAGTGACAAACTGCACTTTAACTCCATTTTTCATGAACGCTTTTCTTTTTAAACTTAAATTTTATTGTGTTTATTTGAGGTTTACAAAATGTTATGAGATACAGAGATAAATACAGCTACATACAGAATAGCCTATGTACTATCTCACATTGTTTTCTCATATGTGTGGTAAGAGGAGCTAAACTCTGTTTCACAAAAAACTGTCACCTATTTCTTAATCTATGTTTTCATTTTTATGCCAACTAGATGTTTTTTCCCTGTTCCTATCCTCCGTCCTCCTACTACCCTCTCCCTATTAACCACACCTTGTACTACCTCTAGTATCTACAGTTACCCTACCTACCATTGTACCTTCCAGTCCTTCAGTTTCTGCTAATTCCATGTTCTTTTATAAACAAAAACTCAATTTGTTTCAATAGATCTTTTGGGGGCAACCCCTGGCCCAGTGGTCAAAGCAACTGGATTCCACATGGCCTGGACCCAGTGGCTTGAAAAACACCCCCAAGGAGGGAGAAAAGACTGCACTGGGGTGACCATGCCCCATGCAGGGGGAGGGTGACTTCGTGTTTTCTCCCACTCAATATGCGCATACACCACTTGACAAAATTTTAAAAGAAAAAAAAAAAACACAGATCTTTTGTATTTTTTGTTTCATTGATTTTTGCTGTCATCCTTGCTATTCCCTTCCTTCTAGTTTTAAGTTTGGTGTGTGCTTGCTTTTCCAGCTCCTTGTGAAATTACTCGAAATCTTCCTACTTCTTAGATGAAGGCATTTATTGCTATAAACGTCCTTCTTAGTGCAGTGTTTGCTGTATCCCATAGGTTTCCCTGTGTTTGTTTCATTTCCATTTGTTTTAGAAATATTTAAATTTCCTACGTAATTCCTTTATTGGACCAGTGTTCCAGGTGTATGATGTTCAGTTCCATGTATCTATACAGTTTCCAAAGTCCTTGTTACTCATTTCTATTTTTATCAGTTGTGGTTAGAAAAAGTACTTGATAGGGATTTTAAAAGTTTTGTTAAGGCTTGTTTTGTGGCCTTACATGTGGTCTATCCTGGAGAATAGCACACTTTCATTAGCACACATATTCTGCATCTGCTCAATAAAATGTTTTGTAAATGTCAATTATGCCTATTTGGTTTACAGCACAATGTAACTCAGATTTTTATTTATCTATTTATTTATCATGCACTCTCAGGAGAAAGAGAAAGAAAAAATAAGAAAGCATCCCTCTTGGGTGGATGATCACCTTGCAATTCCTTCTCCTCCATTTCTCTTCCTTTGGGATTTTGGGAATGCATGCACACATGCTAGCATGCTTCTCAGACAACCAGGTCTGACACTCAAACCATGTGGTTAACCATAGGAAATCCAGCCGCCCTAGCTACCATACCATGGGCTGGCCCAATTCAGATTTTTTCAGTGATTTTCTGTCTTGAGGAACTCTCCAATGCTGGGAATGGGGTGTCAACATCTATCTCTCTCCTTCAGACCTCATAATACATGCTTTTTATATTTGGGTGCATATGTAACTACAATCTTTAAATCATCTTGATACATTGATTCCTGTATCATCATAAATGACTTTGTGTCTTTAAAAGAGGCAGTGGGGGTTTTAAGCTCACCAGAGAGAGCACACTTCCCCCAATGGGACATGATCACACTTCAATTCCTTCTCCATCTCTCCATCCAGTCACACTTTTGGACACACAAGCCCGGCATGTTTTTCAAGTCAGTGGGCCAGGATTCGAACCAGTCAGCCATGAGAGAGCCGACCCAACCACTAGGCATGGTTCCAGTTCTCTTTTTACAAATTTTGACTTAAAAGTCTATTTTATTTTTAAGCAGTTAGCATAATGGCTATGTCACTGGACTCCCATGCAGTCAACTGTGGTTAGAGTCCCGGATCCAGTGGCTTAAACACACTGGGCGCGTGTGTATGCGTGCCCAAGATCCCAAGAGGAGAAAGGAGAAGAGATCATGGCGTGGCCATCCTCCCTAGGGGATGATTTCTCGCTTTCTGTCTCTCTGTCTCTCTCTGTCTTTCTGGAGAGTGCAAGCACTCTATAGCAAAACCCAAAAAAAAAAAAAAGGTCTGTTTCATCTAACATAAAAAAATCCTGCTGACCCTTGGTTTCCATTTGCATGAAATATCTTTTTTTATTCTTTCACTTCTGTTAATATGTCATTACTACTGAAGCAAGATTATTCTATGAAGCATATGCTGGGTCTTTTTTTTTTTCAAATCTATTTCACTAGTATGTATCTAACCTATTTACACTCAAGATTATGATTGATAGGAAAGGATTTACTGTCGTTTCATAGTCCTAATTTTGTATTTCACTTATTCCTTCCTGTTTATCTTTGTGATTCGATTATTTTCCCTAGTGGTATAGATTTGCTTTCTCATTTGTGTTTGTTCTCAGTGAGTATTTATACTTTCATGTGTTTCATGATGGTAGTTATCCTTTTGTTTCCAGACGTAGTACTCCCTTAAGTATTTCTTATAAAGCTGGTCTTGTGGAGACAAATTCCCTCTGTTTTTGCTTGTCTGGGAAAGACTTTACTTTTCCTTCATTTATGAAGGATAGTTTTGCTGGATAAAGTATTCCTAGTTGGCAATTTTTGTCTTTCAGTACTTTGAATATATCATGCCATTCTCTTCTAGCTTGTAAGGTTTCTACTGAGAAATTTTCCCCTTATATGTGACTTGACCCCTTTCTCTTGCTACTTTTAGAAGTCTCTCCTTGTGTTTAGATTTTGACAGTTTCACTATAGTGTGCCTTAGAGAGGGTCTTTTTGGGGTTCAATCTTTTGGGCAACCCTTGAGCTTCCTGAATCTGGATGTGCATCTCTCTTCCAAGACTTGCGAAGTTTTCAGCTGTTATTTCATAAAATAACTTTTCTATTTTCATTCCCATCTCTTCTCCTTTTGGAACTCCCATAACATGAATATTTGTTCATTTAAAGTGTCCCATATGTCCCATAAGTGTTCTTCATTCTTTTTTTATTCTTTTTTTCTGTTTTTCTGTCTGACTGGATTATTTCACATGACTTGTCTTCAAGTGAAGAAATTCTTTCCTCTGCTTGAAAAAGTCTATTGTTAAAGCTCCTGATTGTATATGGTATTTCTTTCTTTGACTCCTACTGCTCCAAGATTTCTTCTCAGCCCTTTTTTTTTTTCAAGTTTATTGGAGTTTATTGATTAAGCCAGCAGCATGGGGGGGGGGAGGAATCATGTCTCTCAAAACCCCAAAGTCCCAAGTGTAGGGAGAAGGGTGCTTGTATAGTCAAAAAATTGCAATCTTTTCCAAGATGAGGAGGTGGTGATTCACAAGAACAAGGTGAGGTGGCAGTGGGCTTAAAAGGGAAAGGGGTTAGAGTTTTGTATGTAAAAGCAAAAGCAAATTACAGCAGCAAAACAAGCAGATTCATCATAAGGGTATGTTCCATCCCTACCTAGACACAATAGAATCTTAATGGTTTTTCATGGCTCAGGGCAAGGGGTCTGGCACCAATGATTACATCACTAAGAAACATCTTAGGGTAGGGAGTTTCCGGTTATTTAGCAAAGGCAGTAGGAGTGTTAATCACTCTGTTTACTCTAGGCAAAAGGTGAAAGTAAGTTTCCAATATAGAAAGGAGTTCAAAATGGAGGTCTACTTAAATTTCTCTCTCTCTCTCTCTCTCTCTCTCTCTCAAGCACATGCACTATATAGCAAAAATATCTCTCAAAAATTAATAATAAATAAAATAAAATAAAATATGTATGCCTTTTCTCTGTCTGCCTATTGTGAGTGATTTTCAGCAAACCTTAGAGGGCAAATTGCTTCATCTCCAGAGAGCCAAGGTTTCTAGACAAAATGAAGTAAGCACATTCTAGTCCATTCGTCCCACTAATTACAACGAAATATCCTGGACAAAGGGAGTGAAAGAGAGAGTGATTGGAGGACTATGAAAGATAAAGAGGAAAGGCTGAGAGGAAAGGAGGGCATAGGCAGTTTAGAGAGGTAGTAAATGATTTTCTTTGGAATTTGAATAAGGCTGAAGGATAGATAATATCTTGTGAGGAAGTCCATCCAGATGAGGTTACACTTCTTAATCTTTTTTCCATCAATCTGAGTTGATCTTTTTTGATGATTCTAAGCTGAAAGTCCATGACATCGACATTCCTTCTGAATGAATGTTCCTTAGTCCATAAGGGAATTCCAGAGAGAGCCTGTCTCTATGCCTTGGGGAGGGGAGTGGAGACAAGGGAAGATTAAGAAGGCCTTGACCCTGAGGTAGCTCCTAAGGCTTTTGCATGTCCTTTGCTCAAAGCACTCAGCATGCCAAAGTGCCATACACTTGAGTATTATTTTTCTGATCCCCAATACATGCCATAATCAAAGTTCTAAAAATTGGCAAAATAGAAACTAATTTTGAATTCAGCCAGAATGAAACAACATCTTACCTACAAAAAAGTAACATTCAGGAACCAGCAGTTTGCATAATGGCTATGTCGCTGGACTCCCACGTCGTCGACAGTGGTTCGCGTCCCAGATCTGGTGGCTTAGAATTCACGCCAGGTGCATGTGCGTGTGTGCCCAAGATCCCGAGAGGAGAATGGAGGAGAAGAGATGGCAGCGTGACCATCCCTCCTGCGGGGTGATTTCTCGCTTTCTGTCTCTATGTCTCTCTGTCGGTCTGGCGAGCATAGTCAGTCTGGTGAGCATAGCGAAAAAAAAACTAAAAAAAAAGTAACATTCGAATTCCAAACAATTTCTCACCAGGAAAAATGTAGACCAGAGAAAATGGCAAATTTTTGAGTGCTGAAATAAAACCACAATTAATCCGAGATCCTATATCGAGTGAAATTATACAGGATGTCTCACTGAAAGAAAAAAGAGCAAGCGAGAGAAGAAATCATTTATTTCACTTTTCTAAAATAAAATCTGAGTTCCTGGCCATCGAAGCCTGGATTCTCACAAAGCATCAATTTGCCAAAGGAAAGACAGCTGCTCCCATCACATGAGGTTTGAACTCGCTGTTCACCAGCATCTCCACCTCTTGCCTCTTACTCTGAGTATTATTTCAGATTCAACTTGCCTGGATTTTGAAAGCATTTAAGTTCATGACTTATACAGTTCTAAAGTTTTCCAAAGACTCTAATAAAAGCCATAATCATCCCCCAAATGTACACATACTAACAATTTTTCAGTTAGCATCAAAAATTGCATAGACATGTATGTTCCTAAGAGTCTATGCACCCCACTTTAAGAATCACTGATACAGACCATCCAGTGTACTATCCTATTCCTATACACATTGAGATGATCAATTACCCATGCTTTTTCTACACAAACTTTATTTAGAAGCATCTCTTATATTGTCTTATGTGTCAGCTGTATTATTTAGGAAAATTCAGTTCTGCTATTCAAACAAATACAGAAGACAGATGGAACTAAATATAGAAATATATTAGACATAGATAAAACAATCTTGGTAACAAACAGGAGCAAGTAGCCATCAAAGATTCATAAGTTTTAAATCAAAATTCTAAAACATGATAATATAGAAAACAGCCTTAAGAACAACCAGAAAGAAACATCTTATCTCCATGGGAGTAACAATTAGAAATCTTAAGGATTTCTGTCCAGAAATAATGGAGACCAAAAGAGAATAGCACAAACAACACTTTCTGGTCAATAATTTGTAGCACAAACAAATGAATGAATACATGCAAGCCTCAGCTTCTCCCATTACATTTCACCCCTTCTCCTACCTCTGATAGATTACTATTTTTTCCCTATTCATTAGTGTATGTCAAGTAGATCAAAAATGTATTGGCTATGAGGACCATAGATTGAGTTCTGTATATAATAGATGTCAGTAATTATCTAGAAATAGTGTTATACATACACACACAAAAGTGAGTCTCAAACCTAGGGTACATCACAATCAACTTGAAAGTTAGTTTGAAAAGCAGAAAAACCACCCTCAGATAATTTGACTTAGTAATTTAGAGATGCAATACCAAAAAAGTATGTTTTTACCAAAATTCCTGCTAACTTTTATTGTTTTGTTTTTTGGGTTTTTTTGGTTTTGTTTTTTCTTTCTTTTTTTTTTCATTTAATTTTCTTCCATACATTCAATCACATTATTATTTGTCTTACAAAATGGATGTTTCAACAGGTGAACACTTCTCCCTAGTACCGTTGATAAAACTACAAAATATCTTCAACAGATAATACCACACCTCTTTGTGCCATTAATGCTTTGCCTCCCTGTCCCTCCCCCAAATGTCAGACTCTCCTCTTTCACACACACTATATCTGGTATTTACATCTATATACTGTGTTTCTATATCCTTTAGTCAACTAGTTTCAGTCATAGAGTGCAGACACTCAGTATATATTAAGTGGGAACATACAATGCCTCTCCTTCATAGCATGGCTTGCTTCACTCAGCAGTAAGTCTTCCATATTCATCCACTTCCTGTCAAAAGCCAGGGTTTTATTGTTTTTTTATGGCTGAATAGTATTCCATTGAGTATATGTGCCACAGTTTTTCTATCCATTCATCAGTTCGTGGGCATTTGGGTTGTTTCCATGACTTAGCAATTGTGAATAGTGCTGCAATAAACATCGATGTGAAAGTACTTTTCCAATTATTCTTCTTTTCTTTGGGTATATACCAAGCAGTGGGATTGCTGGATCATATGGTAGTTCTACTTGTAGATTTTTGAGGAATCTCCAAATTGTTGACCACAGTGGTTGGACCAATTTACATTCCCACCAGTAGTGTAAGAGAGGCCAACACTTATCGTTTTTTGTTTTTTTTAATCTTAGACATTCTGACTGGGGTTAGATGATATCTCATTGTTGTTTTGATATGCATTTCTCTTACAATGAGGGATGTTGAGCATTTTTTCATATGCCTTTTAGCTATTCGTATGTCATCTTTAGAGAGTGGTTTTTTCAACTCATTCTCCCATCTGTTAATAGGATTGATTGTCTTTTTCCGGAACAGCTGCTTGAGTTCCTTGTGAATTCTGGTTATCAGTCCCTTATCTGA
>NW_006159643.1:2090843-2091859 GCF_000334495.1 Tupaia belangeri chinensis
CCATATGAAGGATAATCTTGCAGGATACAATAATCTTGGTTGAAATTGTTTCTCTCTTAATACTTTCAATACATCTTCCCATTCTTTTCTTACTTGCATTGTTTCCATTGAGAATCCGGTGCTAGCATGATGGGGTGGCTTCTGTAAGTCATTTGTCGTTTCTCTCTTGCTGGTTTTAGTATCTTATTTTTATCTGTGTTCTTAGCCAGTTTGGTTATGATATGCCTTGGGGAAGATCTTCTTGGGTTGATTCTGTTTGGGGTCCTTTGTATTTCTTGGGTCTGGATGCTTGAGTGCCTCTCTAGACTCGAGAAATTTTCTTCCAAGAGTTCATGGAATAGGTTTTCCATGCCCTTATTAGTTTCTTCATCTTCTGTGATACCAATTATTCGGATTTTAGGACATCTAATGGAATCTAGTATTTCTTGTATGTTATCCTCATATTTTTTTTGTTATCTTCTCCATCTTTTTGGTGGTTTTCTCTAGGTCAGAAGTTTTTTATCTTCTACATCAGAGATTCAATATTCAGCATGGCCTAATCGACACTTAATACTTTCAAGAGAGTTTTTGATTTCCTGTATTACAGATTTCACCTCTAATAGTTCCATCTTATTCTTTCTTAGCGTGTCCATTTCTTCCTTCATATCATGGAAGAACTTTCTCATCTCCTGTAGTTCATTGTCTCTTTTCTGTTCCAGCTCATAGTATTTGTTCAACATGAATATTCTAAATTCTTTCTCAGACATTTTGGTAACATGTCCCGGCCCGCGGGACAGTCAAACAGGTTCCTTGGGGGAGGGAGTGAGAGATGGGACAAACACACGCATACACAATACGAGGTGCTGATCAAGTCATCTTCTTCCATCTACTTCCATTTATTGAGGAGAAATGGCGAGTTATATACAGCTGGTGGGAACCAATTTGCTGCCCGAAATGCAAATGAGATAGAACAGCATTAACCAATCATTGATGTGGGTGGGCCTCTCCCGTTGCCTAGAAACCCAATCACTTCCAGG
>NW_006159643.1:2091931-2109666 GCF_000334495.1 Tupaia belangeri chinensis
TCAAGATGGCTTCCGTATGCAGTGCTCGCCACAGTAACGTCCTCTATTTTTCTCAAGAAATGGAAGGGAGTCACTGTGTTCTTTTGATGGAGACATATTTCCTGCTTTATTCAGACCTGGGGTTCTTCTTCTACTTCTAAACATTGGGAGATGTCTTCTCTTTGAAATACCTATTAAGAGAACGTTTCCTCAAATAGGAGCAAGTGTGTTTCCTTTTTGCTGTAGAATGAAGACTGCCAAAGTCTTTCTTCTGTTGTGTTTAGCAATGTGATACAAGGAGGAGTATTCTCTTCAGGTGTACAGAAAAAAGTATCTTCTTTTTCACAGGTGGTTCAGTGAAAGGGGGGATCCCAGAGAGTCTTAAAATACTAGAATATTTCAGAACTGTAATTCTAGTCCTAGCTAAATGGCCAGAGGTGGTGTAGATAAAGGAAATGAAGAACAAATATGGGAATCAGCAGTTAGTGTAATGGCTGTGTCGCTGGACTCCCATATAGTTGACCACGGTTTGCATCCTGGACCCGGTGGCTTAAAATTCACGCCAGGCATGTGTGCGTGCGTGCCCAAGATCCCAAGAGGAGAATGGAGGAGAAGGGAGTGTGGCGTGACCATCTCCCCTGGAGGGTGATTTCTCGCTTTCTCTCTCTCTGTCTTTCTCTGTCTGTCTGGTGAGCGCACGTGCCCTATAGCGAAAACTTCTAAAAAAAAAAAAAGAAAAGAAAAGAAAAGAAAAAGTCGCGCACCACACATTAGCAGGGCATGCGATTTTGCCAGGGGTCTGAAGATGGGAGTACGGTGTCTGTAGGACTTAGAGCGTTCCTATGTGGTAAAGAGAAGAGAGAAATTTACAAATGAAAGAAGAGTAGAAGCAGAGAGAAAAAATATATATACCTGGCTGACAGAGGGGTCTCTGGCTTGGGGTTCTGGGGGCTGGAGTTGCAGTGGGGAACCCTGCCTCAGTATTCCTTGGCCCAGGGGTTCGAAGATGGGAGTGGGGTGTCTTTAGGGCAGAGGGAGTTCCTGACTGATAGAGAGAGAGGTCTCTGGCTTGGGGGTCCTGGGGCTGGAGCTGCGGTGGGGAACCCTGCCTCAGTATTCCTTGGCCCAGGGGTCTGAAGATGGGAGTCTCTTCTCGGCCCTTTTTAATGATCTCGTCCCTTTGTGGAATGTCTCTTTCAGATCATGTAATTCTTTCATTAATTTGTTGAATTGTCTACCACCACTCTCTTGTATCTCATTGAATTTCCTTATGATCAAAATATAGAATTTCTTTTTAGACATTTCACAGATTTCCTTCTCTGTGTGGTCTGTTGTTAGAATGTTATTGTATTTCTTCAAGAGTGTCATTGCTGCTACCAATTTTATAGGATGGCTTTCCAGGTGAAAAGACTCTCCAGTAGATGTGTCCTTGAATGTCAGTTGTGTACAGTATGTCGGCTTTGGCTCCAGCTAGACACAGTAGTGTAGTCTACATGTAGTATCTTCAGCTGTAACCTGTATCGTGGATGCCGAGAAGTGACTCAGTGGCCTAGATTGACTGTTCTTGGAATGTGATAGAGTGAGGCCTCTCAAGCAGTGCAACTGTGTCCAAAATCGCCCTCTCAAGAGAGAGAGGGTCAGGACCTCTTTGAAACTGAGCTGTGGGCAGGGTTGCTCACTCTGCTATTCCCATGGGACATATAGATTTGGGGGAAGGTAAAGCTGTTCCAACAGCTCCTGGTGCCAGTGCTTGTAGGAGAGGGAGCTCGTCCAGGCACTCCTGAAGGATGCAAGTGGATATGGCCCCAGGATGCCTTTGTACAACCACAGCCTGTGAGAGGTATGGTACACAGTCTGGACTCCTGCTCTGTGGTAATTCAGCAATGTGGACAACTCCTGGTCACTCCTTATATTGGGCTCAGAGTCTGTAAGGACTATAGAATTCCCCTGTAGTGAAGTTCAGGCATCTGAGGTATCAGTGAGACTGCTGAGCATTTCTTGCTTATTCTTTCCCCAAAACAAGAAGTCCCTTCTAGTTCCTAGCCAATCTTGACTGGGGCACTGGGGCAGGAGATGCAGAGACTTTGCTCCCCTCTCTATAAGGTCTTCCTGAGTCTCTGTGCTTTACAGCATCTCTATCACATGCACACTGTACTCCAACACTCTCCCTGGAACACTGCAATGAATATCAGATGCTTATTCTTTGTTTTGGTCCTTTTAACTTGAGAGGGAAGTATGTAGAAACCTTTAGTAGCCATCTTGTTGAAGTTTTTAAAAAAGGAAATTCTTTGAACCTGAAGTGTTTTGAAAGTCAAGCTAGTGGAATCATCCCAATTAGTATGTCAATGGTCTTATATAAAATGGGTTTGGATGTGAAATCACATACAAGTTGTAACTCTGGGACAAGAAAGGTCCAGGGCTGACTGCACTAAGTACCAGGTTCTCAGTACCCACTGGTTGGAGGGTTGATCATACTCTCCCATTTTTTGTGAACTTTTTGAAGTTCCCACACATTATGAAAATATTGCCAAGAACTCAGCTTTATCACTTATACTTTGACATTAGAAAAGCCTCTTCAGAGACCAGCAGTTGGCATGTGTGCATGTATGCCTAAAATCCTGATGATATGGGGAAATAGAGGAAAAAGTTTTGTGGTATGACTACACCACTTTGTGGGGTGTCTCTCTCTCTCTCTCTCTCTCTCTCTCTCTCTCTCTCTCTCTCTCTCCCTCTCTGGTGAGTGCACATACCCTCTGGCCAAAAAGAAAGAAAGAAAAAGAGTGCTCATGAGACAAAGTCCACTGTGGCACACATAAATAGCTGGCGTGGTGGTTAAGGTGTCTGGATCCTACATAGCTGACCTCATGCTTGGAGCCCCAGACCCAGCACTTTAAAATCATGCCAGGCACATGTGCATGTGTTCTCAAAATCCCAGGAAGAGAATGGAGGAGAAGGCATGACAGCGTGGCCATCTGCTCTGGGAAGGTGGTTTCTCACCTTTTTTCTATTTCTCTGTCTCTATCCTGCACTCACACATACCCTATAGCAACAACAACAACCCAAAAAAGTTGGTCCTTTAGTGTACAGTACTCTGTATGTGTGTGTCTGTGTGTGTGTATGGGTGTGTGTGTGAGAGTATATACACATGGCTGTATGCAACCCTCTAGACAAACACATTACTTTTATAGCTCCTCACTAAGTTTAGCTTATACAACACACTAGAGTTCAAACCTTAGCAGTACGCTTCCTTTACCCTTCTACATTGATCACTAAAGGACCTACTCTTTTTAATACTCACCTACTATTGACCTTTTTTATTATTATTTTCTTTGTCTTACCCACATTATGTAAAACAAGCAAAAATTTTACACTTTAAATGGCTTTTAGTGAAAAAAGTTGCCTACCTCTATCGTATCTAAGGAAAGACAAATTAACATGAGAAACTGAATCATATGTATTTTCCATTCATACCTCAGAATAAACTAAGTTGTTTATTTATTCTTCCCCAGTTTCTTCTTTTGAATTTTTTCTAATAACTGTGATACCCACCTTGTCTTTCTTTATATTAGTAAAACACCTGTTCCTCCAAAAAAGACTTTCTAGAGTCATACCATATGTTCTGTGCTGGACTCGGAGCACAGGCTTTCTTTGTAAAAGGTGACAAGCATTTGGAAATGAAATAAAAAGCACGTTGTCAAACATTTTGAATTTCATGGAAAAATACAACCTCTTCTGACATTTCACACATAGACAAATCAACAGTATAAATCAACAGTAGATGTCAACATGTTAACAATTGAATGTCCACACTGACCTTGCACTGGAATGGTCATTCAAGAGGCTATTTTTAACACTCTTAGAAAACATTGATATTGCCCTTGAAAGACTTCAACTTAGTAAGTCTGAGGAAGTCAGATGACTTAAGGTAGACATTTATCTCTATGCTGGAGATGACATGCACACCTCTCCAACACTCAAAACAACCTTGAAATTGAGGTGTTAAACCCTGCTGGGTCCCCACCCACATCGATGAATGATCCATTTACTCTGCTTGCCACGAGAATGAAACGGCACCCTATGTGCCACCACAACTATGCAGCCTCACACGCAAAGGAAAAAGAGAGAAATGCCTAAAGAAAATGCAAATGAAAAGTAAAACTTTATCTTCCCTAATTGAGGAGGATAATAATTTTGTTATCACTTAGAATAATGTTTAGTTCATCTGTCTATAAAAACAAGGATTGCTAAACAAAGTACTGGTATAAAAATTATTCTAAGAAATATAGTTTGCTTGTGTGTGCCACTTTATTCTATTCTCTCATTGATAAATCTTGTTTCTCAGGAAGATCATTCATGAACTCAGCACAGTGTGTGTGTGTGTGTGTGTGTGTGTGTGTGTTTAATCAACGCTAGCCATTTCTACAAGTCTGTGATGTATAGGAAGTCACAGACCATTTCCCTTCAGTGTATCCTCAGTGCCAAACCTAGTGCCTAGCCCAGAGTAGGTTCTTAATAATTATTTAGTCAATAAGAAAATAAATGTCTCTTTTATAGAACTCTCTGTGTCTAGCATAGTGGTCAATAAATGCCTTGAATTACATCAAGATGGTCTTGTGTGACATAGTTTTGGAATTACTGATTTATTAACTAAACTGTTGAAACACTGACTGATTATAAGCCACTTGTAACTATTCCTCCAAATAGTGCTTAATTTGACACTATTTGTCAAACACATGATATCCCTTTCAAAGACAAATGCCTGTAAGTATTTGACACCATGCCTACCCTTCCTCTCAGGGCCACTCAGGGCTTCTTTGTGATGACATTTTAAGCTTTTCTTTTCTGATAACTCCTCTGAGTGCTGATATTTCTCAGGTTTGTCTTTATTCTCTGCTCTGCCCAGGAAGCAACATAGAGTTTAATGACATAAGTTTAAAATCTCTCTGCTTGAGGTCAAATTCCAAGTTTAAAACTTTATAGCTGTGTGATCGTGGGCCTCGTTTTCTTCATCTATATAATGGGATATCTTGAGGCCAGATAGTGACCTTGCAGTAAAATGGATATCTGTAAGATGAGGATAGTACTAGTTCCTATCTCATGATGCTGCAACAATTAAGTGAGATAGTATTTGTAAAATGCTTTGAACAGTGTCTGATGCAGTTAGTGCTCAAGAAGTATTAGGTATCTATAGTATCTCCCTCTACAATTTCATCAGTTCTCACACTGCATTATCACCTCCCAATATCAGAGCCAGCCATGACCACTTCCTCAGGCAGAATTCCCAAATGTAAGAATATCTATCTGTGACTCTGCCTCTGAAGTTCCTGCCTGAGTACTCAGCTGAGTCTTAAAATGTCCAAACAACACACCTAGATCTTGCTCTTCTTCTTCAAATTTGCTCATAAAAAAGAAAAATGTTTTTTAATTTGCTATTGGCCATGTGTGTTCACCAAAGAGAGACAGTGAGAGAGAGGAAGAGAAAGTGAGAACGCAAACTGCCAGACCCAGGACTCAGACCATAGTTGACCATGTGGGAGTTCAACACCTTAACTACCACTCCACCAGCTGGCCCCTAAATCTGCTCATTTTTAATATCATCACATTTCCCCAAACCAGCCCACCTAGAAACTTTTTATGTTGTATTCTTCTAATTTCATATATATGCAGTGTATATATAATATTACATGTTGTATTCTTCTAGCTTCATATATATACATTACACTATATACATTATAGTATGTATTGAACCAATAAGTATTTACAGAATCAATAGCTTCTCAGTCACCTTCTCCCTTTAATCATTTCCAGGTCCTCCTGAGGCATAGTTCTGATCCATTTCTTTTCCTAATCACTCATTTACAAAGCATCTGAACTTCAATTTGATCTTCTCCCAATCTGCAATTTTATAGCTTTATTTCTCAGTAGAACTTTTTAAAAGCCCATGAGTTAACTATTGAGTTATCTGGAAAGTTGTGACACATCTTTTGCATAGAAAAATATATTATGACTTTCCTGACAATCTAATAAACTGTATTAATTATAATTTTTCCAGTAGGTTCTAAGAAGTTGTACCATCATCTCTTTGCACATACTGTCCTTTGGTCCTAAATGTCTTTATCCAAATGCTGGCCGTTATTTAAGACCCATTTCAGACTCAGCCTGCTCCATAAAGCTTTTCCTGCTTCCCTCATCAATATATACTCCTTCCTGCCTACAAGCCCCTACAGCCCTTTGAATTTCTCTAATGAATTTCCCATATGCTACACTCTAAATGGTTATTTGTCTTAACTTTGAATCTTCCTTGCCAGAAAGAGAGACTACATAATGTATAGGACAGAGCCAAATTCACTACATACTTAGGGAAGTTTTTCAAGTTCTCTAAGCCTCAATTTCGCATCTATGGGATGGAGAGAATAAAACCTCATGAAGATATAAAAATGAGTGCTTACAAGGATGTTTAATTATAAGGCAAAATATTTTTCTCATTGTAAGTGGAAAATTATCACAATTGGTAAAAATATATGTTACACTAAAAAGACAGAAAAGAAATAAATAAAATGCTCACAGCAATAGTCTTTGAATGGTGAGATTGAGGATGATTTTTATTTTGTTTTATATTTACTTTCCAGTTTTTCTACAACTAGTTTGTATTTCTTGTGTAACTGACTTATCAACCAAACATTTATAGAATGCTTTCAGAAACTATACTATAAGTCTGATGATACAAAAAGAATGAAGAAAAGGGTGATTTGTAAAAGGATATGTTAAAAAAATTACTAGGATAATATATGATTCTCAGTACCATCAAAGGAAAAAGACATTTTTGCCTTCAAAATGCATCAAATTTCAGATATAATGTGATTGAAAGACTTAAGTAAAATAAAGTCTTAGAAATCACCTGGCAAAAGTATTTGACATCACAAGTGGTTGGATTACTGACAGCTCCTGAGTTTCAGGAGTTCCAAGCTCAACATCTGGTTTACCAATGGGAAAGAGCAGCACGGACACACAGATCATTGCATCAGGTCTGTGATTAAGAATTTATGTCTGGCTCAAATCAAAGAATCTACATCAAGAAAGATTTGAAGCAGAATAGGTAGATGTTACAGTCAGCACCCTTCATCATTTTGAAAACTTTCTTTAACTGCAAACTCAACATGTGCAAAGCTAAATTTATTGTCTTCTTTTCAAAGCTTGCTCCCCTTTGAAGGCTTATACACCACGTTTTGGAGTTAAGAAGACCACAGATTCAGTGTTAACTATGATGTTTATTGGCAGATGATTAACTTTGGGAAATTCATTTCTCTGAGTCTCATTGTCTTATTTGTAAAAAGACAATTATATTTATCCTACAGGGTTGTCAAGAGAAATAAATGGGGGAAAATGTGCTCAGCCACATGGCATAGAACCTGGCACAGATAAGCACTCATAATTGGTCATTATTTTTGCAGTAAATGATTACAATCAGGCCAGCAGTAGTCAGGGCGGCTGGATTCCATGTAGCTGACCATGTGGTCTCAGATCCTGTGACTTTAAGAAGGCACCAGGTATACATGCTCAAAAATCCTGAAAGGAAATATGGAGGAGAGGAGATTGCGGCATGACCTACCCCGATATGGGATGCTTTCTTACTTTCCCTCTCTCTCTTCCCTCTCTCTCTCTCTGTCCCTCTCCAGCAAGTGCTTGTGCTCTTAAGCAAATTTTTAAAAATAGTAATAATCACAATCTACCCAGCCTCCAAGTCACCCAGTCCTGTTGATTGTGCCCCTGACAAATCTCAGCAATCTAACACCCGCTCTCTCCCCAGGTATACTGCTGCATGCTAGTACATAGCATTTCTCGCCTCCTGCATACTCAAGTCATTGCATACTCACATCAGTGATACTTTCTGACTCCTCTTCCTACCACTCATCTCCGACTTCACCAACAGTCTTCTGTGAGGACCCTAGAGATAAATATGGCTATGCCACTCTCCTGCTTAAAGTTGTGTATTCTAGGTCATTTTGTCACTGATAACAGAAAATATCTGAGTCTGGGTAATTTAAGAGAACAGAAGTTTGCTCAGCTCATGATTTGGTGATCAATGTCCAGGGGCCACATCTGGAAAGAGTTTCCTGTTGGTAGGATCCTGAGTCCATGCAGGTCATCACATTAAGAGGGCAAGAACAAAGCACAGCAGCTGTGTCCATCCATATGTCTCTGCTCTATCCTCATTCCCTCTCCTTATAAACCCACCAGGAGTTCATTGTAGGGCCCCCTACCCTTAGTACTCCAAAAGTTGACATCTTTCAGCACCATGAAGGTTCTCTCTTAACACCTTCACAGTACAACCAAGTTCCAATACATGAATTTTAGGGGATACTCAAACCATAGCAGTGCCCTAGCTGTCTGTTGTACCCAAGACCAAGTCCAAGCTTACTAACTGGCATATATGCCCTTTTACAATCCCTTTGCCTTGTATCTCCAGCTGCAGCTTAGGCCAGTCTCCCGAGCCTCATACACGTTTACTCTAGGCTAGACCCATACTAATCACTGTCTAAAAATTACATCATGTCTGTTTTGACTCCCAAGAATGCTCTTCCTTTCCACTTTACTCAAACTCCAGCTGATCTTTCATAGTTTGGAACTCACTCTGAACATCACCTTTTCTATGAGGCCTTTCTCTGAATCAGAGTTAGTTTCCCTTCTTTTTTATCTGTTAGCATATATATTCGTCCCTGCTATGTTATACTACATGTATTATCTGCTTTGTATGCCTCAATTTAACAGAGTGCCATGGCGAGTGTGCATTCACCAAAGCAAGTCAATGGAGAAAGTAAGAAATCACCCCCACAGGCGGAATGGCCACACTGCAATCCTTTCCCCACCATCCTCCTCCTCCTGGATTTTGGGCACACACGCTCATGTGCATGGCTTGATATTCAAGCTGCCAAGTTTCAAATCATGGTCAGTCATGTGGGAATTTAGCACCTTTGCCACCCTGCTATCTGCTGGCCCCTCAAGGGCGAAGTATTTGAAAGCAAGCTCCATGTGTATTTTTCCCCATGTCCCCAGTGCTTGGCACCTATTAGATGGGCAATTGATGTCTTTGAATAAATACATTCTGAATAAAACTGGGAATTGAGACTTTTTCTAAAACTGGAAAATGAGGCCTGCCCAATGTTATTCAGCAATACTCTTTCACTAGCATATGTTCCCAACCAAGGTGGCCCCAAAATTTCATGGCACACTGTTTTCATGTGAAGCCATGTCATTAGCAAGAAAAAAGCAAACAGAAAGAAGAAAGAAAAAGATCTATTTGTCTGTTTTATTCCTCCTATTTCTATAGAGTTGAAATGACTTTCTTAATGGGAAGAACATTTAGGGGGAAAAAAATGCTAAGTTCCTTTATTGTTACCATATATTAAGTGCTCACTCTATGTAAAACTCTGTGATACATTAGTGCTAATTCTACCAACAATTCTGCAAAATCAGCATAATTATCTTCATCTTGCAGTTGAAGAAACTGAGCCTGAGAGATGAAGTTGCTCTTTGTCCCATAGCTTGTAAATGGCTGAGCAAAGATTGTACCCTGCTCTGAGAAAACTCAAGGCCTGTATTGCGCTATTATACATCCTAACCTTCTAACAGGTGACAGAGCCAATGAGCTTCATGGCATGTTACCAACCTCCAGTAATTCTAATGAGGAGTTAGAATGTTCTCCTCTCTAAGAAAAAGAGAAGATATGAACAGAGGAGAGTGAAAGCTGACAAGTAAATGAAAGGGATCATCTCTTTTAAAATGGATTTACAGTTTTTTGAAGTGACAAAGAGATTTCTTTCAGCCAAGTGCCAATCTAAAAATCTATGCAAAAGAAGAATAATCGATACAACTTAAAATCGAAATGCCATTCCTTGTGAAAGAACAATGAAAACAAACAGGCTCATTTTATTAATCCACAAACCTAATAACACTCAACAAAAGGTTTCTGTAAATTTTAATTGCAGTAATCTGGACAATGTTTTACTATGACTCATTGACTCGAGCCGCAATGTGTGTGCAATATATTTTGCCCTGCTTTATGAGATTGTAATTGCAGTGAAATGCTACTATACAAACTCAATTAAAATATACCAGACTTATCAAAATAAAGAATCTCTGGAAATACCGTGCTCTGTGCTTATTTCACTTACTTTACAAATCCTGCATGTCTGTAGAAAAAAAATCCACACATTGCTCTTCTGCATGAAGGCTACAATTCCTTCTCCCTTTTTGACTATTTCTGCTCAACATCTTTATTTTCCTCTTTTCTGGAATATGCTTACCAATTATTATTCCATCTCTAGTGCTCGAGAGAGTTAACTCCTAGCATATAGAAAGTTTTCCACTGGCCTTTTCACAAATATTTGCCGACAGTAGAAGTACAGAAGTTCTGCCCTGTCCTCTGCTCAGGAGACCATGTCCAGTGATGGCCGCCATTTCACCTGAGCTGACCACATCCTTCCTCCTGTCTCTGGGCTATTACTTCTTCTCTCTTCTTTCTTCATCCAATAAGTTCCACTGCTCCTTTTCTCTTCCTTCTTTTTCTTCAGGAAATTCTTTGAAAGATATCTCAGTATTAGCTGATGTTTGTAGGTCCACACCCCTTACCAAACATGTCAGAGTCTTTGCTGAATTCAGAACTTTGGAGGCCTTTACAAATAAACTATCTTGAGAGTGATATCCCATAAACTATATAAAATCCCCATTAGGGGCTGGGAAAGCATTCTGTTATACAATCAAACATGTTCATATTTCCACTGCAACTTGAATGCCTATAAGAAATGAGAGAAAAACTGTAAACAGACTCACATTAAGTGTAGTTCAAATTGTGCCACCAAATATATTTCCAAAAATCTTTTCTCTTTTCAGAGTTCTTAGGATTTCTGGACTGTGGATGAGGAATTGTTGGTATGTATATTTTTGGCTACAGGAAAGCAGCTTTGCAAAAGGAACCTGTTAACCTTTGATCATTTTAGGAGCACAGCCCAAGCTCTGTCTGAGTCCTGCCATTTAAACAAGAGCATTTGGACATGGTAAATGGCTATAAATTCCAAAAGTACAGTTCTACTGAGATCAGGAAAAGATCTGTCATATTGGACATATGGAAGAGCCTATCTGGATACTAAGGTGATAATTGGCAGATTTAAGTCAAAAGTATAAATGAGCAGAAATATCATTTAATTTCAAGGCCTTTGTTCTCATTAATTTTACTCTTAGTTTGTAAAGAAAGCCATCTTTGACATTCCTGTGAGTGTGACTGGTCACATGTTCTCAAAAAGCGAGTTGCTTCACATCAGGAGCAGATTCATTATCATACTTGAAGTTAGATAAGGGGATCAAAATGAGCTAAAAAAATTGACATTATGTATCACTGTCCTTTCTTTTTTTTTTACAACCTTGTGATTATGTGGATACGCTTAAAGGTCACCTTCATGATGGATAAAATCAAAGACAGATCAGATTGATTTTACATAATAGGCTATTTCAAAGTAATGAATTAGCCAAACTAATGCTTTCTCACAAAATAAATAATTCTGAAGGAAAACAGATCTTTATTCCTAAATCCTTCTCCTCCCTTCTCAATTAATTAGACTTTGTTGGTGAAAGGAAGTTAAGAAATTCACCATAAGCCTGATTATATCATGAGTGTAAAATGAGCAGGGCAAATAATGGGCTCTATACTCTTTCAAACAAGTTAAATAAGTCCATAATAGCCCACCAGTTGTGTAAACACTATTTCACTATACTTGTAAAAGAAATATTGACTTACCTGTTAACTAAAATTATTCTGGCATGCTTCAAATAAGCTTATTAGTAATTCTTGTGGTGTATGTGAATGTTTTCAGTTGTGGACTTTCGTGAAAGATTAAAGAATTAAGAAAACATCCGTTTAGCATGCCCAGAAAGTAGACACGTACCAGACTGTACTTTACCAGAATCAATTTTAGGAACTAAAAGTCTAAAAAGTGAAGAGTGATTTCCACCCTGGAAGTAATTATGTCATTATACAGAAGCTCGTTAACTCTTAGATACCTTCCAAAATCATAAATGAGAACATCTCACTGAAACAAAACACTACTCGAACCTAACTTTAGCTTTTTAATCTTACTATCACATATAAATGTGGGGGCTTTTCTCTGGCATCTCACCAGTGTATGTTGCTATAACTATTTATTGAGAGAAAACAGAAATTATATATTTCAGAGCAAATGTGATTAATATATACTTGTTCCTTCTGATCACATTTTTTAAGAGAAATTTTTGCTATAGGGTGTGTGCACTCACCAGAGAAACAGAGAGACAGAAAGGGAGAATTACCTTCAGGAGGGTTGGCCATGTCACAATCTCTTCTCCTCCATTCTCCTCTCGGGATCTTGGGCACACACCTGGTATGAGTTTCAAGCTGCCAGGTCCAAGATTTAAACAGTGACCAATCACGTAGGAGTCCAGTGCCTTAACCACTACACCACCTACTAATCTCTCTGTTCACAGTTTTAAAAGAAAAGAAAAATACAATTCTGTGCTTCAACTGGTTCCACTACAGTTCAAAAAGACTGCACATTTCTTTACAAAAAGACATGAATTTCTTTCTCAATAAAATGATAGTAAACTCGGGAACCAGCAGTTAGCGTAATGGCTATGTTGCTGGACTCCCACGTAGTCGACCGCGGTTCATGTCCCGGACCCAGTGGCTTAAAACTCACACCGGGCGCGTGTGCGTGTGTGCCCAAGATCCCGAGAGGAGAATGGAGGAGAAGGGATTGCGGTGTGACCATCCCCCCTGGGGGGTGATTTCTCGCTTTCTGTCTCTATGTCTCTCTCTGTCTGTCTGGCGAGCGCACGCACCCTACAGTGAAAATCTCTCCAAAAAAAAAAAAAAATGATAGTAAACTCAAGGCCCTATCTATATGTGGCTAGACTATTCAAGGGATTTGGTTGGCAAAGGATATTAAGAAAATATTTTAAGAGATTTTTGCTATAGGGCATGTGTGATCACCTAAGAGACAGAGAGGCAGAAAGCAAGAAATCACCCCCCAGAAGAGATGGTCATACTATCATCCCTTCTCCTCCATTCTCCTCTCGGGATTTTGGGCACGCACACACATGCACCTGGAATGAGTTTTAAGCTGCCGGGTCCAGGACTTGAACTATGTGAGAGTCCAGTGATGTAACCATTACATCATCTGCTGGTCCTGAAGGATATAAAATTTAAAGTCAAAAGACTCAGGTGAGAATTTTGACTTCTTCACTAACTTGCTAGCCAACACTAGAAAAATCATTTGTATTTCCCATGCTTTTTTTTTCTTTTCCTTTTTGAAATTTTTCTGCAGAGTACATGCACTGGCAGTCAAAGAGAGAGAGAGGGAAAGTAAATAAGTACCCCTTACTGGAGACAGTCACCTTGAAATGCCTTCTCCATCTCTCCTTTCAGGATTTTGGGCATGCACACACATGCCTAGTATGTTTTCTGAGCTGCTGGGTCAGTACTTGAACAGCAAAGTTAGCCACCCACCTTAACTATCCTGTCACCAGCCGGCCCACATTTCCCATCCTTAAATATGGGGTAAGTAGCTTACCTATCTCTCATGAGGACCCAGTGAAAGGATATGCCTCTGTAAAGAGATGAGGCACTGCAAGTGGTCATTATCTTGCAATTTGAGAACTAAATCTTATGAATTAAATGGTCTTTGTCACAAAGCAGAGAGACTATGGCTCAACAAGCTTACCCTTCTAGTGTGTAAGGAATCCCATTTGCTGAATTTTCATCTTTATTAGCTAAGATAAAGTGGTTATCATAGAGCCACACAGGAAATAAAATCACCACCAACTAGATCCATTCTTATTTTCAACTCCAATGATTTTCTATGTTACAGGGTCTATAAGACCTTGAATATTGATCAGGTTATCCTCAAATGTTCATGGTTCCTGTACTTTCTGTCTTTACTGAGCAGGCTTGATTATAAGTGAGCACAGCTGAATTCTCACTCACTGGCTCAAGCAACAAAACAAACTTAATTAATCCACCCAATTGGGAGATGATAGAGCACAAATGGCTTTAGATCCAGGTCTTTAAAAGATGCTGTTAGGCTTTTTTGGCTCTTTCAGCAGCACCATGGTGGTTGGCAAGAATAAGTGCCTTGTGAAAGGTGACAAAAAGGAAACCAAGAAAAGTGATTGACCCATTTTCTAAAAAAAGATTGATATGACGAGAAAGCTCCTGCTATGTTCAACGTAAGAAATACTGGGAAAACACTAGCAACCAGGACTCAAGGAACCAAAATTCCATCTGACGGCCTTAAGGTCTGTGTGTTAGAAGTGAGCCTTGCAGATCTACAGAATGATGAAATTGCATTTAGGAAATTGAAGCTAATGACTGAGGATGTGCAGGGCAAAAACTGCCTGACTAACTTCCATGGCATGGATCTTACCCGTGACAAAATGTGCTTTATGGTCAAAAGATGGCAGACCATAACTGAAGCTCATATTGATGTCAAGACTACTATAGGTTATTTGCTTCATCTATTCTGTGTTGGTTTCACTAAACAAACAAACAAAAAAAATCAGATATGGAAAATCTCACGTTCAGCATCAGCAGATCTGTCAAATCCGAAAGAAGATGATGGAAATCATGACTGGGGAAATGCAGACAAATAACTTGAAACAAGTGGTCAATAAGCTGATTCCAGACAGCATTGGAAAAGATACAGAAAAAGCTCACCAATCTATCCATCCTCTCCATGATGCCTTCATCAGAAAAGTAAAAATGCTGAAGAAGCCCAAGTTCGAACTGGGAAAACTCATGGAGCTTCATGGAGAAAGTAGTAGCTCTGGAAAAGCTACTGGGGATGAGACAGGTGCTAAAGTTGAATGAGCTAATGGATATGAGCCACTCATCCAAGAATCTGTTTAAAGTTCAGACTTTTAATCATGACAAATGAAAAGTCCTATTGGGGAGGGGGCGGGAGGGAGATGCCCTTAGGATTTTGCTTCTCTTCCTGGCTAGTGCTAATATTCTCTTCCCAATGAGCTTTCTTTATAAGGCAGAACAGCAGGCCCCATAAGCTCCAGGTTCCCTTGACCTTAGAGCTCATGAAGCTAGACAGAAGACCCTCTCATCCCAGGGTAAATAAAAACCCCACAAATAGATTCAGGTTGTTCTGCATGAGTCAGAATGGTGGGTAGGAATGATAGCCCTAAAGGACCATCTACATGATCAGTAGCCCTAAGGTTTAGGAAGTAGTTTCCCAGTGAAAAACTAGACTGCTCATACCAAAAGGGGGAGAAGACGTATTGGATATGGGGAAAAAAAAGTAATTTAAAAAAAAAAAAACAAAAACAGATGTTCACTACACTTGGCCTCATCTAGCATAGCTGTCTTCCCCTTTTCACTGAATGGGAAATCTGCTCTACATGAACTTGTTAACAAGCTTCAGTTTTTAAAAAGAAGAGGAGAGGCACTAAAACATTGAAATTCAACTCTGGTCTAGGCCAAGTTCCAGACATTTTAATATTAAAACAACCCAGATGAGTAATAGCCCCTTTCTACAGAAAATGTAACAGAGACTTCGGATCTCTCTGTGCCTGGGATCAAACGACGTGAAACTGGCAGAACCTACATTCAGATACAGTTCTGCCTGAGTGATTTCATAACCAGAGTACTATGGTCCTGTTAGCAATCTTGAGGTCAAAGAAAGTGTTGCCTAATGTCCTTAAACAGGTGGCGAGCACAACCACATTTGGATCCCTATTTTGATGAATCGGGCAGCCACCAAATATTAAGTACTCACTACTGTGAACCATCACGTGGCCTCCACGTAAAGAGGAGACAAGAGGCTGAGTCTCTGCCTCCAAAGTAGTCACAATATAGTTGGCAAAACAAAACAGCTATACATTTAAGAAAACTGTAGGGCTATGTATTGTTTATATATACCCTTCAGAGACGCTCATCACCCTTGGAATTCCTGGTCACAGTCTGTCTTCCCTTTTGGCCTGCAAGTTCCATGTGGAGAGGTCATTTACCTTCCCAATAATAGTGGTTCTACAAATATCTATTGATTGGTGGCTGATTCAGACTGTGGCCTCAAGAGGTTTTATTGAAAGAATAAGTCTTGAGTTGCATTTGCAAAATAAATAGGGGATAGATAGGTTTTTAAATGGCAAGACGATAAAGCAAACAGTGGAAGAAACGAGCAGGAGAAGCAAGAATAATGTGAGAATAAGCCAAGGGTGGGAGTGGGTGTGCCATGCAGAGCAGCAAAGTCCAGAAATGGGTTGGAACTTGGTGGGCATGGCCCCAACTGTCCAGATACCTTGGTTAATTC
Source organism: Tupaia belangeri chinensis (assembly GCF_000334495.1). NCBI lineage: Eukaryota > Metazoa > Chordata > Mammalia > Scandentia > Tupaiidae > Tupaia > Tupaia belangeri. Next base: position 2,108,254 of record NW_006159643.1, read on the forward strand.
CATTTTCAGTGGCATGGTCACATGTTTTCCAAAATCTGGGTCACAGTTCTTTTATAGGCAAAATGAGAATGGAATCTATAACCCTATCTCCCACGCTTTCTCCCTTTATCAAACACAAAGAATCACGAATTTGCTCATGATTGGATTCACCCAAGAAAAGAACATGTTCAGAATACAGATTAAAGTAGAGGAATCTAAACATTTTTTAAAGAGATGTAGGTGAACAAACAACTAGCATTGGGGATCATTCGGTAACTGGGGTGGGGGGGGGGATACACACGGCATGCACAAAAAGGAAAATCTTAACTTCTGTAAATTCAGAAGCGTATACGGGAAATTCGGGTAGACAGGTTAAATGGAAGATTAAGGGGACCTTGAAAGCATGCCTAGCCTTCATAAAGCAAGGAGGCACGGTGCCCCACAGTAAAAACTGCACATTGTGAGTTGGTGTGACTGGCTTGTGCTCTTTCAGCTGCTGACTGGGGAGGGTGGCTTGTACCTCACGGAGGTCTTCTTTCACAAAAAGCCCTATATCCTTTTCCTCGTTTTCCCTGCAGACTCACTGTCGGACCCTTTTGAAGAACGTGTGGTTTTGCCTTGGCGGTTTGCAACTGTCCTTGGAGCCCAGCGCCGCTCACCTGGGTGGGACTGTTCTCAGTACAGAGCCCTGGGACCTTCTGAAAAGCCCTCGAACAAAAAAGCAAACAGACATCTGTCGGTGCGGTACCTCTGCAGTAAAGGCGACTTCCAACTTCTTGAAAACAATGAATCTCTTCGACTTCCTCCCCGGAGATGAGTAGGGAAGGCAGCGCTGGAGTGCTCACGAGCCGTGTTTATCTAGCGACAAGCCCAACACTTTGATTGTAGGGTAAAAGCGAGCCGGACAGCGCGGTTGACGTAAGGACCAGAAAGACCCCACTCAATGAGCACGGACGCCTGCCTCCATCCCTAATACCGTAACTATTTTTCTGCGTTAGGGTTTAGACTTAAAAAGAGCACTCCATACACCCCAACCGTTATTTGCGGCGGGCTGGGAGGACGCATGCCGCATCCTTCAGTCTCCGGGCATCACCCTGTGTGGCTCTGAAGCAGGTCCCTCTCGGCTCTGGATCTGGGTCTCCGGGACACAGGATGGAATGAAGTAGGGGTCCCCTGCCCCGCGCGCAATACAGACAGCTTCATCTGCCCCGCAGAGGCGCAGTCGGAGCGTGGAGAACTCGCCGGCACCTCCCGCCGCCTGCAGCCTCCCAGCCCCGACTTGGGAAAGGAGAGAGGAGAGGGGAGGAGGGAAAGCGGGGCCGGGCTGGGGGTGCCTAGGAAGCCAGGCTGCGCTGACGTCACTGGGCGCGCAATTCGGGCTAGAGCGCTTTAAAAAACGAGCGTGCGAGGGGAGATGCTGCTCCACACGGCTCG
>NW_006159643.1:2109688-2113023 GCF_000334495.1 Tupaia belangeri chinensis
CGACTGCCGCGGCTGCGGCGAGGGCTGCTCGGGAGGCCGGCGTGGCGGCAGCGGGCTCCACGGTACCGGTGGCGGTTCTTCTCCGAGCCCCGCGGGGGACAGGAGCGCGGCGCCCAGGGCCGCAGGCGCCCGCTGAGCTGCAGCAGAAGCCCACGCAGCGGCGCCGGGCGCGCGTCGGTCCGCAGCACGCAGAGCACTGCCCTCCACCCACGTCCGGCTCACGGCCCCCTGGCTCAGGCACCATGGACACCTCCCGGGTCGGCCTTCTCCTGTCCCTGCCCGTCCTGCTACAACTGGCGGCCGGGGGCGGGCCGCCGAGGCCGGGCGCTCCGCCGCGGGGCTGCCCCACGCACTGTCAGTGCGAACCCGACGGCAGGATGTTGCTCAGGGTGGACTGCTCCGACCTGGGGCTCTCGGAGCTGCCCTCCAACCTCAGCGTCTTCACCTCCTACCTGTAAGTGCGCCCCACCTCGCGGCCGCGAGGGGGCTCCCAGGGAACCCGAGGCTAAGCCAGAAAAGGCTGGGGGCCTTTCAGCTCCCGCCTGCTGTGGAGGGGCGGGCGAGCTCGCCGAGGGTGTCCTGACCAGACCTGTCTGGGCCCCGGAGAAAGGCCTGTGTCTCAGCAGGTAGTGCGCCCGCACTTTCTGGGCGAGTAGAGACGGCTTCAAACGCCACCCCGGGAAAGTGCTGGTGCGCCGCAGCTGCCCAGCCCTGCGCGAAGCCCGTCGCGGGGCGAATCCCTCCCTCGAGCCTAGGCTTTTGCTCGCGAAGTGAGCACTTGCGCTTGGAGCCTGTACCCAGGACAGGTGGCCGAGCTGCGCCGCCCCGACTCCCTGCGTGCAGTCGCATTCCAGCAAGGATGTGCTGCAGCGTTTCCCAAAGGAGAAACCCAACTTGTCCAGCTCCAGAGGGGTTTGCCCGCATCCCTCGTCTGTAGAATGATGTCATCTTTCTCCTTTCCTTCTTTCTTCCCCTCCTCCGTCCCTCTTTCTTTCCTTCCTCCCATTCTTCTTTTTTCCTTTATTTTTCTTTTTAAATGGAGTGATTAAAATGTGGCAACCGCAAACCCCGATTAGAGCTGCCAGAACGTTATCTTTACCTTTGGCTGCCCAGGCCGCCCTTTGAAGTGCCCGCGGCCGCGGTGTAATCTTTAACCATCTCCTCCCCCGGGGAGGAAAAGGGAAGTGGGCTGAAGGCGGTCAGGCGAGTAAACAGCGGCGCCCACACTCGAGGGGAGACCCGGGATCCTCCCTCATCCCTCGGGGTGCCTCCCACCCCTTCGCCCCCCAACCATAACCCCCAAAGCCCTGATTGCTGAGGACAGGCAGCGGCTCTTTTCGGAAATTTGTCTCTGGAAAGCGCAGTCTGAGGGCAACAGGTGGTTGGGTGGATAAGGTGACCCAGGAGAAACCCTATTCTCGGGGCCCAGGGTGACTACTCCCCCCACCCTGGTAACAAGAGTCTGGAGCTCTGTTCCTCTGAGCTGAGTTGCCAGGGTCGAAGTCACCCTGGGGAAACCTGGGCTCGAGAGCACAAGGTGGAACATTTACGTTCAATGTGAGACGTTACCGAGAGCCCACCCCAAGCCTGTGCAATCCCAGATTCAGCATCTCTGATATACCTGGGCAGGAGCTCGTGGGGAAGTTTGTGAGCTCGTTCTTTCCCATGTTTAGTTGTTTTCTGGACCGAAGAAACGTGAAGAGGCTTGCACAACGTTTTCCAATAGGTTCTTTTTTGGAGACAGAATAAGAAAGAAAAAATACATACTTTTTTTTAACTTAGTTTTATACTGCATTTAAAGAAAAGAACCTTCCTGCTAGATTTTAGTATTGGTAGATGACGGTCACCTTCTTATCTACCATTTCACTGTCTTGGCCCCTTTCCTTTACCTGGAGGGGCTATAAAAGTACCCCCACCCACCAGGTTTTCCCTGAGCTGCAGTCATTGCATGTGGTACTAATATTTTTCCAGTGATGGAAACCTGCTATCCTAAAAGATCATTCGCTCAGAATTCAGATGTCTCTGAGCCACCGTCCCTACCACAAAGTAGGATACTCATCCCCAACCTCTTTGGTCAAATTGCTGAAGTCAGTGTTTCAAGGATCAGGTGTTCTCAGGTACAGTGAATTTCTGGGACCCACTTTCGCAGGTCCATTTAACAGTCTCAAACTATTCTTCCCCAAGGCCCTGAAGAAATTTGCCTATATACAAGGGATGTGTGGGAAAAAAAAATATATATATATGCTTATCTACCATTTAAAGTTACATGCTCATTATAGAATATATTTAAGAATACAGAAAATCAGTTTGTGAATAGTGGCAAGATTTTTTTCCTCCCACTTAAAAGGAGTATTTCTTAAGTGTCTTTTACTAAAAGTTGGCCTAAACCTTTGCCTTCGACTCTGATTCCCACATACCTCAAATGCACTTAACTGTGTCCTCCATGTGCTCATGACTTACTGCCACTGTTTCCTATCTCCCTATCATTACAGATAACCCCTGGAAGTTAAGATACCATTAGGAAGTCAATTGTCATATTAATCTCTTGCTATTTGATGACAGGTGGTACTCAAGCCTGAGAGGAAATTTCTCAGTGCCTTGTAAGTATTCAGTTCAGAGCGCTATGGAAAACAACACAGGAAGTGTTAAATACGCACTTCTGTTAGTTCACGTTTTAAGGAACACAAATGCTGAATTAGAAATCAGTCCTGAAGTACTGAACCAGCCTGATGCTCTTCTTAATGTCTGATTTCATCATTTGGTCTCCTTAAAGAAAACAAAATGGGACGTCCTGACGTTCTGGGTTGAGGGGGTCTTGGGTTTTTGTGTTTCCAAGCGCAGGAACTCCTCGCAGACATTAAGGGTAGATGATGCCCTCTTTTGGCTACACATAGTATTATCTGACCATTTCTTCCTTCCCCTATGCAGTCATAACCTAAAGAGGAATTTTTATTTACTTTAGTTGAAGTAAATAAATACGTGTTTTACTGATACTTTTAGTTTAAGGAATAACTTCCTTGTACTCTTGAATGGGAACACTCAGTCATTACTCAACCTACTGGGGCCCAGAGATAGGGAAGCTTTGATGAGAAAGTTGTAGTGCGCAAAGACTGAGGTAGATGAAAGACCAGAACTACGATCTTTTATTGTTTGTAGTAGCTTACCACCATTTATTTAGTCAAAATGTTATCTCCTAATCTCCCCCTTCAAAGAAAGAAAGGAAGGAAGGAAGGAAGGAAGGAAGGAAGGAAGGAAGGAAGGAAGGAAGGAAGAGAAAGGAGAGGAGAGGAGAGGAGAGGAGAGGAGAGGAGAGGAGAGGAGAGGAGAAGAGAGGA
>NW_006159643.1:2114224-2114750 GCF_000334495.1 Tupaia belangeri chinensis
GAGGAGAGGAGAGGAGAGGAGAGGAGAGGAGAGGAGAGGAGAGGAGAGGAAAGGAAAGGAAAGGAAAAGAAAACAGAACAAGCATTCATTTCATTTTCTTCAAATGGATTGACCATAGCAAGTTCCAGCTGTACACATTTGGCAACTAGATTTGCCACAATCTGATAGCTGGCTAGTCAGACTTGTAGGTAAAGAAAGTTTCCTAAATCTCTTCATAGAGGGCAAGAACTGTTTATGTACTGTTTTATAAGCTTTCTTCCCAGGAAAACTAAATCCAAAGCCAGTTCAAACATTAACATTAACTCTCTTTTCTTACTGTACTGCATTCCCCAGTAGATCCATAATAGGACCATTGAACACAGTGGTGACACTGGAAACATCTCTACCTTAATTTTCTCTCTTCCTCTCTCTGTCTCTCTTTGTCTCTCTCTCTCTTTCTCTCTTTCTCTTTCTTTCTCTTCTCCCCTACTTCTTCTTCCTCCTTCTTCCCCTACCCCACCCTGCCCCCCCCCCGCAACTCCCAGTA
>NW_006159643.1:2114865-2136710 GCF_000334495.1 Tupaia belangeri chinensis
CCCCCCTCCTCCCCCTCCCCCCCCCTGCCCCCCCCCCGCAACTCCCAGTCGTTATAGGCTCTGATTTTACTAACTGGAGCTAATAGAATTCAATCAGCTGAAAATAAGAAACATACCAAAGTTGAAAGAGAAAACTGAAATAGAAAAGCCAAAATAATTGTTTATAATAGTTAATACATCTCAATTTACTAATAGCATGATCAGTCAAAAATAACACATATGGTTCTAACATCTAATCTTAGTATATGCAAGTTATTTCAGTGCATTAGATATGGACATCTTTGCAAATACAGTCTTCAGGCTAAACTCCCCTGTCCTTTTTTGATGTGTTGGTGTGGTTTCCAGGTAGAAGATGAAATCCTAATGAACATCCTAGTACAGTAAATAAATGTCTTTTATTGTCATTAATAGCTATTTTATATTTAATGAAACCTGAATTTTTCTTTGCTGTTGCTTAAGGGCATGAACATTTCGCCCACAAGCATATTTATGCTATATGAAATAAAGAAAGTGAGAGAAAACAACATTTTAAGTCTTATATAGTTTGTTTACTTTCCCATATATAACTTTGAAACAGAATTTAACACATAATTAGTAAAACTGACAGTAGCAAGAACTGATCAAAACCCAATTAGTTACATTAAGTACAGCTCTGGTAATATATAAAGTATTTTATGCATTTAAGATGCTGTTTCAAAATTAAAGGACACATTGAGAATCTTCTTTGAAAATGACTTAATATATTACTGCTTCCTTTCAAAAAAATTTTAAATAATAGAAAATGTTTGTACTTTAGATATGGTTACAAAATGGTTAACTATTCTAACAGTCTTAAAATTTAGATAACTTAAAAAATTTGTACAGTTTACTCTAACTGTTCAAATTTATTAAAAATATAACATCGATAACTTCAGCATTTTAATGAAGTATTTTTTTTTCTCCAAGTTTCCTTTTTCTCCAGTGTCTTTTGTCATGAGGGCTGTTATCAAAACTAGCTAAATATAATAAACGAGCCTGAGTAATTTTTTTAAAATAGTGAGTTCTATTTCAGACAATTATGTGGCACAAATAATTTCTTTATGGCACAAATATTACAGAATAAATACTTTGCTCAATGCATGCATTGTCCGAGTTTGTGTGACAAAAATGAATTTTGACATAAAGTAAACATAATCTTCACTTTTTACTTTCCTCCTCATACATTTTCCTCAAAATAAAGGAGTCCTGGTGAAGCAACAAAAGGGAGCAATCGTTAGAAGGTTGGAATCAAGAAATAACCTATGTAGTTAAATGGAATCACGGGACAGTCATACTTAGATGTGTTTAAAGAAGTTCAGAAAGGGGAGACCAGCAGATGGCATAATGGTTACTTTACTGAACTCCCATATAGGTGACCATGGTCCGAGTCCCATACCCAGTGGCTTGAAATGTACCCCGCATATGTGCGTCCATGCCCCAAATCCTAAGAGGAGACTAGAGGAGAAGGGATTGTGGTGTGGCCATCGCCCTGGGGGGTGATTTCTCTCTTTCCGTCTCTCTGTCTTTCTGGCAAGCATACACACTACACTCTATAGTAAAAAATCTCTAAAAAAAAAAAAAAAAGTTCAAAACCACAAAATAATCTCTGACTTCTCACCATCAATATTTTTATCTGAACTACCTGGTTTTTCATTTCCAAGACATGTAACTATCAGAGACATGTAAGTAATATCAGAGTAAGCTGTAAGTTCAGCCAATAAAGCTATCATAAAATTAAAGACATTACTGAGTATAGGTATAATTGATACCTAAATTTTACTTACCTTAGAAAGGCACTTTTTATATTTTTTCTATCAAATTCATGCATTTATTTTAGCTATAAATTTAAGTATTTTCCAATTAGTCGGAATCATATACCCTGAGATAGAAATAAAAGCAGTAGTGAGTTTTGCATTGGACAATTTTATGGAAAGTTTGGGGGGGGGTTGCTATTTATATAAATTTAGAATAAAGCTAAATGGAACATTTCCTTGTAAACATTTACCCCCGAAGAGGACATTTTGGTAAACTGAAGTTTTCATGAAGAGTCAGATTTCTTCCTGTGAGATTTAGCTTCTCCACTCCTGTTGCAACATTTTCCTTTATAGAGTCTTATTTAGTAGTAGAGAGATAAATCACACTGGCAATCAAGCCACAACTGCCACATTGCATACTAAACAAAACAAGCTTATTTTCCAGTCCTCTTGCTATTTTTGATGTATCTTAGTAGAATTTTACTTGTTAAATCTGCCAGGAGTTTCAACCCACTTCAACTCTCAGATCTGTCAGCCTCAATCCACATTTTCATTTAGCCATTATAGACACAACCTTATGAATGCCCAGTTCCAGCTGAGGAACTCATTATCTGTGGGAAAGGAGACATTTCACAAGCTAAAATAAAGTGAAAAATTTCACCCAAAATTCATAATTCAAAATTAATTTTGTTCTTTGTAGGTTACATGCTGGGAGGCATTCTTAGAATTAATTGTCCTGTTATATTAATTGAGCCCAGTGGGAATACTTTGCATGAAACTGGAGACTTGAAATCATTTGGTTTCAATAAATGGATAATATTATCTACAGGTAGTGCCAGAGAGTTACGTTAGTGGGGGAAACATTAAAAGATGGTTTGGAAGCAGGAGCTCTTCTTCATACCCTCATATATTACCTTCTATTCTCAGTATCTAAGTCTGGAAATAGAGAAGCTGAAATTTACTTTGAAAGAATGCAAAGGAACGGACCGATGGCCTTGAAAACATCCTACTTAAAGTCAGATGGAATAATATTCCAGGACTTAATGATGGGCTCTCCTTTTCTCCAGAGTTTATTCTCCTCAGTTGACTGGGAGGTCCTCCAGGATGGGAAATTTTCTATTTTCTATCCCTAGTGCCCGCACCAGTGCCTGACTCTTAAGGGATGTTCAATAAATATTTGTAATGTTAAACTGAATAGAATTAGATGAACCAGCTGCAAAAATCCCAGTGGCTGGAAGGAAAGAGATGAGAGATGAGAACTACCAGTCTACCAGTAACAGAACATAAGTATCCCAGTTATAGCCCAGCCCCATTTGAAATACAGTGGAATATGCTCCACTTTAATGATGCCATGGTTTGTTTATGTTAACACACACCAGAATTTACATACACAAATTACTCTATTATTTTAATAAGAGTAGTAATAATGGCTAGTATTTATATTGTGCTTTTTCATTGTCTCTCACTGTGCTAGTTGTATGTCCCGTAATACTTTAGGATGGAGGTGCTATTAGCATTCCTAACCTGGAAGCATGTAAGTTCACTCCAAGGACATTTCCATTGCTAAAAATATTTTTGGACTTCTTTGAATTTATCCACAGTGCCAGTTTACCAGCAACACAAGAAAACCAGCTTTCTAATTTATAATTATATCTCATAATCATTGTAATCAGTGCTCAAAAAAAAAATAGCACTGATTTTCTTTGCAGAAGCACAATTTAGGTAGCTCTAATACCAGAATCATTTTCCAGGGAATTCCAGAGTAGAATGAAGTTTTAAATTATTAATAAAATGAGTATCCTATCATTTAAGGCTATTATTCTAACTTAGGAGGTATCTTTTTATACGTTCGTTTTCTTTCTATTATAGAAACAATTTTTTTAAATCTCTAAGTCAAAGATGAAATGTGGTAGCTGCCAGAGCATTGTAAAGTATGATTAGTGACCTCCTAGGGAAGAATAAGGCTTGTTTTTAATCACCAGATCTATAAGTTAAACAAAATAGCCACATTTTTTACAACTATTTCTCCTTTCAAAAAAAACCATGCATTTTCTTAACAGGTGAATTTTGTCTGATTTTGTACTCACCTTGAAGAGATGAGCTGCATGAGTACCGCAGCTGTAACAGTGTCATTCATTTGATTAAAATAGAGAACCATTTCAACATTTTCTCAAATTCCTCAACATATATTTTAAAATTCTGTATGGTTTAATAATTGGACCAGTGATACAGATTTCTGTGTCAATTCTAAATTTGAATAAGTCAAAACAAAATTTCCTCCTTCAAACAAAGAAGAACCTTTTCTGAACTACATATTTAATTTCTTCAGTCCTTCAAGTCATTCATGTTATAAGCTTAATATGCATTAATCTTCTGTTGTATTACAAAGTCAGCACTGAAACCAACAGGTGCCCAATTAATTATACATTATATTTTGTGTAAAGAGCTCCTCGTGGAGACCAGCAGTTGGCGTAATGGCTATGTCACCAGACTCCCATGTAGTCGACCATGGTTCGAGTCCCAGACCCGGTAGCTTACACTCATGCCGGGTGCAAATGAATGAGTGCACAAGATCCCAAGAGGAGAATGGAGGAGAAGGGATTGTGGTGTGGCTATCCCCCTTGGGGGGTGATTTCTCATTTTCTGTCTCTCTGCCTCTCTTTGTCTTTCTGGTGAGCTCATGCACCCTATAGCAAGGTGACACAGTCCCCCTAAAGCAAAAACCTCCCCAAAAAAAAAAAAAAAAAGAGCTCCTCATCAAGTACTGATATTTAGAAAATTTAGGTTACTTTGAAATGTAGTCTCTAAAATCTCACAAAATAGTACACTCCTATTCTAGGGTGTTTTTAAATTAACATGAATAATTTAAAATTATTCAGCACTCTCTGGTTTTCGAGTGTCCCACATTTTATTTATGCACATCTTCTTCATATTCAGTTTGTCCTTCTTGCCTTCAAAAGTTGTGCTTAATCTTCAAAGAAGGGTTGTTGTAGTCAAGGAGGGGAAAAGGGGTTAATGCATACACCAACACACACCGTTGAGAAACAATTGTCTTTGTGCCACTTGCTCAGGGGCAGCCATACACGCATTGTCAGGGCATGGCAGTGGAGGGCCAGCCCTTTTAAGGGGAGCGACGAAGGAACTGGCTGTACGAAGGCACCTTCAGTTCAGTTCAGATGCTGAAATGCAGAAGACAATCGTCCTGGCAAAAGGAGCCCAACTCCAGCTGAGAACGCGTGCACCGAGCTGACCCTCCTCGTCAGCCTGCCAGCCCAGATTAAGCTTTCCTCAAGTGGTCCCTTGTTAGCCTGGCATTTTCCCAGTGTTGCTCATCTTTCACAACTGGAAGCCAAGTGTTTCAAACTGTTACTCAATTTTGCAGCCAAATTCCTTTATTTCCTCCTTCTACCTCCTTGTCTACACACACACACACACACACACACACACACACACACACAACTATCGTGGCTAACCTCCCATGCATGCCTTCTTTCCAAAGTCTACACTCAGAAGAGAACCTAAGAATTTTCATGTTTCACTCAAAAACTGGTAAATGCTTTTCTCCCTTTTTCTTGAAACCTTGATGAAGTAGCGCGGGGACCTCTACAAAAGATGTCTATTTGTAAAAACAACCTTCCTTTGATCAAAAAAGCCACAAAAGTGAACTTCTCAAGAAAGTAGAAAACCACACATGATCTCAAGTGGAAAAAATATAAAGAATTTGCTGAATTTTTAAGCTTAGTACATAACAAAGATATTATTTTAAAGCTGGTTGGTTAGTGTGGGCTGTGTTAGAACTTTCATTGTGTTGTGTTTGGGTTTACCCAGTGTTATTTTAATGAGTTTATTGGTTCAACACAAAAAACGCCACTTGGTACTTGAAGTTTTAGGTTATAAATATTCTTATGAAGCACTTACTTGAAGAAACTCTGTTACATAATTGATTGGACTTCAAGTCTATCGGCACAAAAATAACCTTTCCATTTTTGTATGTATGTGCAGGGAAGATTATTTCATCATGAAAACCAAATAAAAGTTTCCATGGAAGGAGTTACACCCCTTAATCATCTTTTGTGTATATATTAAGACTTTCACAATAAACTTTTATTTCACAGTGTTTGTGGAATGAATCTACGGAATGAGTTTGGAATCTTCTGGGTTAAGGATCGAGATAAGAAACCTTCTTCTTTATTTTCCCTGCAAACTTCCTGTCCTGAAAGGACCATTAGCAATAGTGTTAACTGCAGTATAGCACAGAGCTTAGAAAAAGAATGGCAGATCAGCCTGTGGCATGGTGGTTAAGGTTTCTGGAGCCCATGGGGCTAACTGTGCAGTTCAAGTCCTGAACCTATGCAGCTCGAGAAACACACTGGGCACATGTGCATGCATACCCCAAATCCTGAAGGGAGAAATAGATGAGAAGGGATTGAGGCATGACCATTCTCCATGGAAAAGTTCTCTCTCTCTCCCCCTCTCCGTCTAGTGGGCACATGCACCCTCCGGCAAAACTATAAATAAATAAATAAGTAAAATTTTTAAAGAATTGCAAGAGAGATGGAAAAGCTAACAAAGAAATCTGCTACCCCAGAGATAGCACAAGCAGAATTGAGAGACTGTGAGTGGCAACTCCACTAGACACCTCTCCCAGATGGTACACTTCTACAGTTCTCTATTTCTCCATCCATCGCTTCTAGATAGATCAGAGGATACCAGAAGGCTGCATTTCCTTATCTCAGACATGTCCCCTCCACTCCAGTTCTTCAAACTACAAGATAAAGGGAAGTTTAGAAGGAAGACTCTTTGAGATTAAAGTATTAACTCTAAGTGCACTAAAATTGGAGTCTTTGATTTAAACATGGAAAAACTATATTCTCATCCCTATGGTGGAAGCTTTTTCTCATCCACGGCCCTGTTTCCCCAGCAGCTGTTGTTCTCTGGGACTCAGTGCAACTGAGTACAGGAGGAAGTTCAAGACCTTTTTTCATCAAGTCTTCTAGCTCCAGTAGCCAAAGGAAATCCTAGTTAAACCTGATTCTCCCAGGATGTAAACATATCTCATTTGAAGATCTCAAAAGTTTTAGCAACATGATTGACTGAAAGCAAGTATCTACCTTCCACCTTACAGCTGCTAGCCTTCCAGTAAATCCTCCACTACCCCAGGGTCTTACAATGGTGAGATGTTAGGTAGATATGGTCTGGTCCAATGACTATTACAAAACAATTAGAAGCACCCTTTGCCTTAGCTGCAGAAATTTCACAGAATATTATTTGTTGTATATTAGGGAGGAAAGGCTAATTCTGGTAGATTTACATTAATAATAATAAAACCAGTTCAGAGTTTGACCTAATAGCTAACATGCAAAGTAAGTTCTGCTATAAAGAACTAAAGGAATCATTTTTTATCCACAAATTACCAGAATGAGTAAGCCGTATACCTAAGGTCACATTACACAGTGCAAGGCTGAAATTTAATCATGATTGCTAGAGCATTACCCTAATTGCCCGAATAAACAGAATTAAAATCACTTGGATGAGTTACAGAGGATTTTGATGAGTCAAAAACTGTGTCTGCTTGTGGAACTTAGAATGAAAAGGACCTTGAGGGTCACCTAATCCAACACCTTCATTTCACAGATGATGAAATTTATGTTCATAAGAGGTAAAGGGTGTTCCCAAAATTACATAACTGGTGACGACGTCATTGGAACCCAGGTTTTCTGAAAACCCCAGTCCAGGGCTGCTTCTTGTCACCTTTTTGCTTCAATGACAGATACTTAAAATGAATTCTAAAACTCTGTTAATCTTCTAGTTGTTTCCAAATATCTTGTTGTTTTTGCATGTTGGATATGTTTATATTTGGCCATGTGCCTGAGTCTTACCTTTATGGACTCTTTTTTTGGTTCGTTTTAAAGTGTTTCTATGTCACTTTTACAGGGCAAAAAAGAACAATCAGATTTAGCTTGAGGAATATGTCATTAATTTTTCAAATTTCTTTTTGTAATATTTAGACATGTGTTTGTTTATTGCAATTTAAATTTCGTTTGTGAACTTAATTTGACCAAATGCAGTTCACCTTCAAGTTTCTTGCTCTCTTTTTCTTCTAGCATTGAAATGGCATTAGTTCAGGTTTTCCCTACTTTTCTCCTGGATAACTATGGCAGGATCCAATTGTGGTACAAAAACCCCGACACCCACACATGCACACACGCCCCCTTCCCGCCACCCTGACAGTCTGTCCAAGATGTACCTTCAGTCACGTCTCTTCTATATTTGATCTTTCAGTGGCTTTCTGTAGCTTTCATGATAGGGTTTACTACTTCAATTTAATCTTCAAAGCTGCTTTCTCTTCCCTCATCCCTCCCTTGCAGTCCCTGCTGCCAGCTTCCCCGTCCTCTTGCTTTCCAATTATACCAAACGGCATCCTACAATTTCCCTATTTCATGCCTCCAGGTGTTCACATGTGTTGGTCTCTGCTTGGATTGTCTTTCTCTGTTTGAATCCTGCTAACTTCCATGAGTATTTCCATACTGAGCTCAAACACCATCTTCTCTGGAAACCTTCTGTGACCCACCATTATAGAAACCTGTTTTTGAACCTCTCGTCGATTATGCTGAACCCACTTCAGTAATAGCACTCAACACACACGATCATGGTTTTAATCTATTTCTGCTACTAGGCTATGTACCCCTTGAATACGTTTTCTTGGGCAAGGAAGAAGGAATAGCCCTTGAACTTGACCAAAGTGCATAATCCCCGTGTATTAATTGCATTTTATTTTCTTTATTATATCATGCTTTGACATCTTGGGGCCTGGCCGATCCTGCAGAGATTACCCCTCCCTGGGCTAGCTAATTCTGGAGATAGCAAATGACGTTTCATATGCAAACCAACCAATCCAAACACCACACCCCCAACCACCTCCTGTATCTGGTTCCTGCAGAAGTTTTACACTTAGGTCAGTGTTTTCCTGTCCTAATCATCTAAAGTCACATATGAACAAGTTGGGATAGCCCCTCCACCCCAGAGCCTGATGCAGTTATTCAAACTAGCCAATCCTAAATCTGCTTACCCTGCCTCATCCACTCCTCTTACCCATGCTTCTCTCCCATACCTGCCCACTGACTCCCTAGTGTGGTTCGGAGTAGCCCTGTGTGGTGAAGTGTGCCCCCTTCTATTGGGGGCCATGAGAAGCACACTATTTTTTTCCATTACTGTTGTCTCCTGATCTGCTGACCTTACCATACTCAAATAATACTAAAACCCACATTTGAAACACTCTGTGCCCATGCATGTCTGCACCTGGGCAACTTCAGAAGCAGAATCTGGCAGGGCACACTCAAGGGAAAGTCGCCACTGTTTTCTCTTTCTAGAAGGTATTCTTCTGCACCCCTAAACTCTACATAAGTTTGAACTTCATCCACACCTAAGATAGAGGGGACCATTTTTCTGGCCATTGAATGTGTAAGAGTTAGACCTGCTGATATAACCTTATCATGTGTCGACAGACTCTTTTCACTAAATTTAGCAAACTGCATTGTCTGTAAACCCCCAACAGAGAGAAAAATTGTTTCAGAAAATGCTCTTAATATTTTGACTTCTAGTTCCTCTTTTGGTCCTTGTAACAACCAATATAGTTATTACTATCTCACCTTAGAGATGCAAACATCACTTGATGAAGAACACAGCCCTATCTTGAATGACCGAATGACCTTGGCAGGGTCCTTTGTGCCTCAGTTTTTTTATTCATAAAGTAGCAATAATAAAGACATCTATCTCACTGGGTTGCTGTGAAATTGGTAAGCTAATGCATGGCACAACTTTGCATAACACCTCATGTGTTGACTAGACATTAAATGTTAGATGCTATTAGTTTTGTTGCTGCTTATATTACAGTTATTCTTCTCTTTACCCATGATTTTCAAATAGACCATGTTGCCTCTGAACTGCTATTCCCTAAAATAGCTAAATCAATCACCCTGAAACTTTTTAAGTATAAGCATGGTTAAACAGTATTTTCTTTCCATGTTAAAAACAAGGAGAGAACAGCAGAAAGTACCTACTAGGAAAATAAGAGTAGGAGAAGGAAGAAGGGGCAAGTCAAGTGAATTGGGCACCATCCAGCATCAGTTATACATAAAATATTTTTCATCTCTGATCCTTGGTATCAAGTAGACAAAAAGAATTCTGTGTTTTTGAATGAAGTTTCACATTTGCACACGGGCGTGTAAACACTGCACAGAGCTCCAGTGTAACTGATGCCTCAGTGAACACCTTATCCATGAGAACAGGCTGATGGCCCAGTGTTAGAAACTCACCCCTCAGACACAATTTAATGAACAGCCCACAATTTGTGGTTCTAGGCTGGAATTGATTTTGTCCTCATAATTTTCATCTCCTCCACCTCAGTACTTGTTCCTGACTATGAAGGAGAAATTTGCTTCGGTGGCTTCTAGGCCCGCAGAAGCTCCAATGTCAGCAGTTGATATGCTATAACAGCAGGTGAGAGGTGATGAGTTCAGGGGGCACTGAGGAAAGATAGAGTCTAAACTTCCATCCAAACCAAAGGTGCATTTAGGCAAAAACAAGATTTCAATGCAACAAAAAATGCAGGGCTTTTTTTCATATGAACAATTAAAAAATAATTTTACTCTAAAGCGAAAACTGATAAAGAAATAGACTTTGGTCTGAGAGTACGTCCAAAGAAGTCGAATTTTCACGAGAACAGGAAGACTCTCGAATTAAGTTCAGTGGTCCCCAGCAGAGGGGAGAGATGGGGAATGGTTCTTAGATCAGACCGTCTTTATGTTACCAACTCTAAGATGCTCTGTACTCCTCTGCCAAAGAAGTGAGTTACTTTGCCTATAACCAATGAAATCAAGAGAGCAAGTCTGAAAAGGCCAAGAGATCTCTCCCCTGCAGGGACACGTTCACGTATTACTACATGTGAAAAGATGAACTATGTCTGCTGAATTAGTAAGCCAGGGAGTAGATTTCTTTTACAACTCTAAAGCCAGAACAGAAGGCACTTTCAGGCAGACGTCTATTACGTGTTACTCAGCAGCACGGACTGGGCTCCGTCGGCCCAGCTTTAATAAGCAGTTTAAGGAATCACAAAACCAAGGGGGAGCAGCAGGCTGCAAAAGTTGCACCTTTTCAAATGAAGAGTCAGGAGGCTCTCTCTCAGGCAGAGGAAAATTACACAGGTGGAGACAAAATAAAAAGAAAGTGGCAACCCACAGGATACTGTACAAGTTACAAAGAATGAAAAAGTTCCCAAAGAAACTCAAAGGTGGGACGCACAGGGCAGGGAGAAGCGAGGCAAAAAGTCAAGCTGCCAAGTGTGGCATGGAGCTTGGTTGTCATCTTCGCTATGGAGCTGGCTCACTCAGTGGGTAGGGTACAGTCCTTCAAGGGATCCACAGGTCACAAACACATATGCACATGTGCACACGTGCACACATATCTCTACATTTACACACGGATAAGACACTCACTTTGATGTAGCTTCAAAATTATCTACCTGTCGGATAATAAAGCAACAGACACATTCCTAAGAGCTAGGAAATAATGAACACTATGGGGCGGCAAAACTAAACAAACAAATAAAAAACAAAATAATGCAGGGGAGGAGTGCACTAGATAAGAAGCCTAGGTCTGTGGTTCTCAAACTTGCTCCCACAGTCATTTCTCCTGGGAGCTAATGTAACCTTCTCAAAGTCCAGAGCACATGTCAAACAAGTAGTCAAAATCTCTGGGGAAAGGAGCTTAATTAAGTATCCGAATGTTTTCTAACTCCCCAAGGTAAATTCAAGGTGCAACCAAGTTTGAGAGCCATGGTATTGATCCAGCTATCACACTCCTCAACAGTAGAATCCTGACGAGACATGTTTCCACCCTGCCTCAAACTTGGTTGTACGTTGAATTTCCCTTGGAGAGTTAAACACACCACACGCAAACACACACACACACACACACACACACACACACACACTGATGCTTAAACATCATGCTCTGCGGTCTCTCCTAATTTGATTGTTCTATGAGTCCAGCTTGACATTTGCGAGACTTGTAATAGAGTAGGTGTAGCAGGATTGTAGAAAATGGGAAGTTTCCACATGTCCACACCCACTCTCATTTTGTGCAGCGAATCTGGGAGCTTTGTTTGTTCTCCTGCAGTGAGCATTACTTAAAATGACTTTATTTGTTTTACAGTGTAGAGGGCCTTCTTAGGTAGCCTCAGGAGCCCATTCATTTCATTAACATTAAATCAACAAGCAGACCTTCCTTCTGCCTCTCTCTAGCAGGATTAATGGATTTTGGCATGATTTGTGCATCTAGCAGCAAAACCTCGTGCTGAGAAAGCTAGCAGGCTTGACTAATTCCCAGCAGTGCTAACTTCATAAACTTACTTTAAGCTTTTAACTTTGACTAAAGATTAAAGGTAATGACTTCACGCTGTTATGTTTGAATGCATGATAGTCAAGATGCATAAAAAGCTATGCAAAAATGACAAACTATTTGATAAATTAACATTATATAAATGTGAGTGTGTATGGTTTTATTCTTATGAAAATACTCAATCCTGGGTATGTTAAGAAAGGATCCTCTAAACCAGTGAGAGAGATTTATGTCATAAATAATCATTATACTAAATAGAATATTGACAGATGTATATATAAATTGTAAACCTGAGAATTTAAGATTAGAATATCGTAAATATGCTAATAGAAGACCAGATTTTTTGTGAAGCTATAATGCAATGGAATGTTCACTATGAAAAAATGTTCTCAGAAGAAAAATTGTCCTAATCTATGAAACCAGTTATCACCTACAAAGAATTCCATACATGCTATGCTTATACTTTCCTCAGCCAGACCGTCTTGAATTAAATTCAAAATTCAGAGAAGTCACATGAAGAAAGGGGGAGAATAGGAAAAAAAATACAATATTTCCAGCCCATCTGACAAGACTACATAAAAAGCTTTTGATCAAAGGGTCTTAAGTACACTTTACTGGTGTGACAAACAACATTTTTATCCCTTTATTAGATTTATTTTTCTTCTGAAAACTGCAGTGACCAGGGTATGGTTTGTGAAAGAAAGCTGGCAGGGTTGTGTTCTTTGATTCCTAATTAACACCTTCGGTCTCAAAAGAGAACCAACAGAAATACCATAAAATGTTGCAGCTGCATTGTGATTCCGCTTGGTTGGTTTGTTAAAAGTCGGCTGGGCATTGGCAGCGGCAATAAAGGAAAAGCTCAATGGATGTTTTGTATCGTGCCCACTGAAGTGAAAGAAGGCAACCATTTTATTTTTCAAATGGGCAGCTGCAGAGGGAGGTTTAAATGGAGCTAAATGCAAGATTTACTGTTAACTTCTAGTAAATAAATAAAGAAAAGAAAACCTAACTTGCAAGTTTTTATAGTTACGTAACAGAAATGTTGGTGAGAAATGACTAAGGACGATAATTTGGGAACTTTTTAGCAGCAATTGATTTGGGGAATTGGGCAACAAGGAGTAGCATTCATTTAAAATCAAATAGCCTTTTTGAAAGAGCCGAGCAAGCCAAAGCCTTAGAAACTGATGTTTCCACTTTGAAAGGTAAAGATATATCTTTCCTGTCTTTGGTAATGAAACTCCCTCGTCCCACTTTCTTGAAACTCTAAAATTTGCTCAGATTGGAATTAAGATTCCATATACCCTCCCCACCTCACTTTTTTTTTAAGAGCATGGAATTGAATTTTTGCCTTGGGTAGGGGAATAAAGGAGGCATTTAACTCTGGTCAGATAAATCTCACTCACATTCAAAAATGCAATTAAGGAAATATGTAAATCTAGATGTTTCATCAAATGCTAGCTAAGGGGTTACTAGTTCTTTTCGAACACAATGACTGAACTAAAGAACTTTAGTGTCTGTGTAAGAACCATTGTCCAAGCTGCAGTCCCTGTTGGAAACAGAGTCCGGCCTGGCCGTGGGAAATACCTACATATTTGACACAGGCCCTATTTCTGAGAGAAAAGGGATGGAAGAGAAAGTATGGAGATTTTACTGTTGCATTGCAATCAACCATGATCTGCCTAATTTGCTTTGATCAGGAAGATAAACTAATTTTTCTATGGACTGGATAAAAGTAATTAGTAAGCCAAAGCTTTCATGTTATTTCAAAAGAGCAGGAGTAAAGGGGATCAGAAATTGTAATTGTGGGAGCTAAAAACATCTTTGCAGCTCATCTGAGAGCATTGTTCATTCAAAACAGGATACTGACACAGAAGAAGAACTCCGGCTAAAGAGAGTTTTATAGGCTACACATCCATTGTCAATCTACAGTGCTATGCGAGAAAACAAAATTATCAAAGGTGATTTATAATTGATGTCTGTGTCAAAGAGCCCCGTTCTTTTGTGGGGACACCTTCATATGAAAAGGTGCAATTATTGCCTAGTCTTAAGACGTTATTGATTTTTCCCGAAGCTCAGCCTTTTACAATTCATTTGTTGGATAGTTGGCTGTGTTTATTTGAACCCTAGGCTGCTGCTCCACAGACCCAGCCAGCATGGGTTCCTACAGTCCTCGATACACTAGAAAAGGATCTGAGATCAAACTAAAAAAGTTCATCAGGAACCCGACTCCACAGATGCTTCAATTTCACAGCCTCGCTCACGTTTTTGTGCCAGTTACCAACTTCAGTAACACTGCTTCCTCCTCTCTTGGTGGTGTTTTTGTCTTGGTTTTTAGTTTTTGTTTTTTTAAACTCCCAAACACGTGTAGTTATTAGATAAGAAGGAAAGATATTGGAATATGGGATTTTGTTTCTTCAAAAAAAGTCTACCATTTAGTATTACTTTTTTTTCTTGTTGATATGACCTCTGCGTAACTTCCTTTTCCAAACCGTTGTACTAGATATGGTATCTGTAACCCTACTGTAAACTTAATTGCTTTTTTGGCTACTAATCTCCTTTGCTAGGGTTCTTAAATACCAAAGGGTGCATTTCAAGTCAAACTTAATGTGTCTTATAAGAGATGAGTGGATCTTTTAAAAGTGTCTTTCTATGAGGTTGGAGCTCAGCAAGTTTCAAGATTAAAAGAAACTCTTACTGCAGAATAATCTCAAAGGCTACTAGAAAAATATGATTATAGGGCCATTATTCCACCTTGTTTATAAAATTATTTAAAACAATTGGATTTACTTATCCTCCTGTTTTTCTCCTCTTTTCAGAAAGCTACTGTCAATAAATCTTTTAACTCTTATCATTGTTTTAAAGAGTCTTAGTAACAGCAGAATTTAGGCATGCAACTACATCGGTTTTCATTTTCTTGCTAACTTTCATAAGGTCTAGAAAGAAAAACAAGAATTATTAGGAATAAGAAATAAATCTATGGCTGTGGAGGGAATCTTTGATAGTGTCAGTTTCATGTTCTTGGATTCATATTCACTAAGTCGTTTATGCACACAGTTAACATTTATTTATGCTTGATGCTGAAGGTGTAACTGCGTGAGATGAACACAATTCCTGCCTTCTCAGGGGAGACAGATATTAAGCATATGTGTATTTAAGTTTAAAGTCTTGAAGTTATAAAAAAGCTCTGATGGAGAACAAGAGTGCATTAAAAGAGAACCTGCCTGGTCTTGGTGATCAGGAAAGACTTCTCTGGGGAAGTGACATTTAATGTAAAACTTAAGAGGATGAGTTGGAATTGGCCAAGGAAAAAAGAAACAAGAGTGTTTTAGAAAGTGTTCTTTCCTGAGCATCAGGTGAATTCTCTAAGCATTCTGTAACCTTATCACTCAGCATACTACCAAGGACCACTAAGTACCCCATAGTAGGAGAAGTTTTAGCACAGTTATCCCCCAGGGTCAGGATCCTCTCTAACTAGGAGCCTTCAAATAAAATTATTTTACAAAGATCTACTGCATATAGCAAAGACTCTGCAGTTATGTTCGGATCTCCTATGGGGCCCTGCCACTTTCCTGGCCTATGGTCTGCTGGACATGCCTCATTTTTCAGTCCTAATGAAACATAATTGTGAGCTCATTTATTTGCACCTCTACTCCAAAGGTATGTCAAAAAGTTTGTGGGAAAAATAGAATTAAAGTATGAGTTTATTTGGGTGCAAAAACTGTTAAAATCCATGCTTAGTTTTGTCATAGTATGCATTTTCCATGAACAATTTGAAGACCTCTTATAATAACCTGAGGAGATAGTAATTGCATTTTATGAGCCTGTACAATTTCCCTGCATTAGTTGGAAAAGCCAAGAACTGAAGGCTAGGAATTCAGTGAGCTCCACTCCCTACTGAAAGGAGTGGAAGAAGGCTTGATTTTTCTTCTTTCCCTCATTCACAGTAAAAGCTCCAAAGTTTTGTTCACAAAGGGGAGCTGGTCAGAGCTAAGTGGATTTTTTTTGTATTCATTCAATTGTTTGTTAATGTTTGTGTATCACCTGCTCTCAGGGAAATTCTAAACTAGGCCCAAGAAATAAAGGTGAATTAAGGAGCAGCCTCTGCTCTCTGGAGTTCACAATTTAATTGAGGAAGACGAACAAGAAAATAAAAGTAGTGACGGTCAAGAGCCTCACTCCAGGTTCAGTCATTCACTATTGAAATCCTGGTACTGCCCTTTACTGGCTTTGGCAAATTATTTAATTCCTCTATGGCTTTAGGTGCCTCATCTGTAAAATAATGCATTTTTTCCTAGGGTTGTTTATGAGGCTTATTTTTTAAATTTATTTAATTTTATTATTATTGTTTATTTTTAATTCAATCAGAGACAAACGGGAGGGTGGATAGTGAGAAAGCAAGCCTCCAGGTCCAGGTCTCGAACTGCGGTTGGACATGTGGGAGTCTAGCACCTTTAATCACCATGTCCCCTGCCAGCCCCGAGCCTTATTATTTATAGAGCACTTAGAACAGTGTCTGGTAGGTGATAAATACAAGGTAAGATTAGCTATTGTTACTAATAGAGGTTGATAGGAAGTCCTACATGGAAGTGTAGCGGAGAAAACCATGTACTGCACCTGAAGTTGAAAATGCTTCAGAGAGAGAGTCATGTTTGCTCTGGTCTTCAAGGTTGAGGAGGTTTTTGCTCTGGTGTTGTGTACCAGCAGAGGCATGGGTATATAAAAGCATGTGGGAGGAAACTTTCAGATTTGCCGGACATGAAGCAACAGTGACTGAAATGAGAAAGCTATGAAAAGGAAAAACATTCAAACATCCTAATGTCTACAGGAGCTCCTGGGAAGACACTGAGAGTTTAGGGTGGTGAAACCCGCTAAGCTTGCTAAAGCTCACTGCCAATCACTATATCTGCCTACCAGATATAGTCTCAAGTCCTTATTCAAGTTTTCCTTCAAATGACTGCATCCTCCACAGTACACCAAGCTTCTGAGGCTCAGAGTTTTCATCTTCTTAGTCATTGATTAATTAGATAGCTGAGAGGTACCATTTACCCTTTCTGATCTGTTATGTTGTCTGCTAAATGATAGCGCTCATCCAGTGTCCGTTTTAGCACAAACATTGCCTTGAGCTAAACTTACATACAGCAAATACGGCTTAACTTGAAAATAACGCCCCAACCCATATTTAATGCACAGGTATTGCATGTTCATGAACCGGTGGAAAAGTGACCATGGAATCTCACTGGGAGTTTCCTCCATCATGTGTTTATTTTCTCAAGGGGTCATCCAGCTTCTGTTCTTCCTTCTCCTTTACTTCATGACTTCCATCTCAGCCTGCCTTGGACTCTACTCTCATTTTCTATCATAAAACAGAGTTGATTTTCTTTCTTCTCCTCACCATTCCCGGCCTCTGCTAAATAAGTAAATGAATGAAAGTTTTTTGTTTTGTTTTGTTTTGTTTTTTGGAGAGGTTTTTGCTATAGGGCACGTGCACTTGCCAGTCAGACAGAGAAGGACAGAGAGACAGAAAGCGAGAAATCATCCCCCAGGGGGAATGGCCATTCCGCAATCCCTTCTCCTCCATTCTCCTCTCGGGATCTTGGGCACGCACGCACACGCACCCGGCGTGAGTTTAAGCCACCGGGTCCAGGATGCGAACCGCAGCCGACTACGTGGGAGTCCAGCGACATAGCCATTACGCTAACTGCTGGTCCTGTGAATGAATTGTTTCTGGTCAGCTCCCTCGACTCTGTTGTTATCTTAAAACTCAATGGCAATCTCTTCTAAGGGCCTTCATCCATCGTTGCCTCTGCTGAAAACAGGATCATGACAGATTTTCTCCAAGAATTGCTCCTTATCCATTCTCATTACCATACCATCTTCATGTGGGAGCTACAACCTTTGGTACTGTTTTTGGTCATAAACACTACAGCTGGAATCCACAGTTTAGCTTTATCTGAGACCTCCAGGCTTCTGATAACCTATGAGTTCACCCCACCCCCTTTCCTTGTGTCTCAGAAGGGACATGTCTAGCCTCTTTTCCAAAGTCTTCCCCGCCCCCGCCATCTTGGTTCTGTCATTCCATTCCCATTTATCTCCTGGGAACTCCATTCCCGTTTATCTCCTGGGAACCATGGTTTATTCATTCAGCAAACTTTTATTGAGAGCATGCGATGCAAGGTGCATAGAAGTGCTTGGAGAACACAAATGAGTCAGTATCAGTCAATTGTCTTCTAGAAGTTTGAAATCCAAAAGGCCTGCATCATTGCTTACTTGGCAGGTTGCCTGATAAGGGGATTTCTATTTAAAAGTTGTATCACCATGGCATCCTCTATTCCCTTCTTTAGTCTGTTAGCATGCTCCCCACTACCTAGATAATGCCTGATACATATATGTGTTATATAAATATTTCCCATGGGTGGAATGAAGGATTCTTCAATTTAAAACAAAACAAAACATGCCCTCCTCTGCTCTACAGTTTGCTTGGACTGTTTCCCTTCTCCTTGCTCTCACTGTCAACGTTCTTGAAAGAAAAAAAGGCTATATTCACTACCACCATTTTATTACCACCCACTCACTCCTTCATCCTTTTTGAAATCAGCCTGCCACCCCCTCTATTCAAATGAAATCATTCTCTCTCAAACACCACCAGTGACCTCCTATTGCCAAATCCAAATGGCCTTTTGTCAGCCCTCAGTCTTCCTGGATCACTCTGCAGACGTCTGTGACTAGCCACCCCTTCTCCTACCCCAGGCATGCTGAGTACTCCAAAATTCCACCTTCAGAATATACACATTTTGGAACCTGCCAGGCCTAGATTAAGCTCAATTTCCTTATTTGTAAAATGGGATTAACAAAGCCCATCATCACTGTCTGGGACACGGCCTCCTAATTGCTCTCCTTACCTGCCTCTCATTCACCTGTGCACCACTGCCAAATTAATCTTCCTAAATGTAATAGTGATCATGTCACTCCTCTGTTAAGGTATCTTCAGCAATATCCAGGTATAGAAAAACTCTAAATCATAGCCCTGCACATAAAGCCTCGGCAGTCAGGTCAAATCATGTACAGCCATGCTACAACAGCAGCAGAAATCACACAGGACAGTCTGGAGGCAGCTCCCCGTGTTAGCTTGGTCTCTGACTGGCTGTCATTTCTCTAGTGTCTTCATTAGCAGATTAAAATCTATGTTAATTTAAAGCTGAAGCTCCCTTACCTGTAAAATGTTACAATTTTTACCTTTCTGGTCTTATTTTTCCACACTTAATTTCCCATATTCTTTGGGTAAATCGGTCTGAGTCCCATTTCCTTAAACTGCTTCTGCTAGCCACCTTCAATCTCTGCTCTCATCAGTCTCCCCTTCTCCAAGTGTACAAATTCTCCCTTCAGGCTCTTCTCAAGTGCCTTCTCTTCACCCATGGCCGGGAGTAATTGTCCTTTACAACGTATGCCAACCATCCTCCTTTCATATCATTATACTTTCTTATCAGATAAATCTCATTTGGATCACTGCAATTTTCTCCTCATCCTTACACCATGTTCCAATGCTCTAACCTTTGTATATGAGCCAATTCTGTCTTCCTCTAATCAGTTTTGTCTCTATCACACTGCTGTGGTTTGAATGTCTTCCACAAAAAATTATGTGTTGAAATTTGGTTACTATTGTTATGGTACTAAAGGATGGAAACTTAATCCAACTATGATGTTAAAAGATGGGGGTAATGGGAACCAGCAGTTAGCATAATGGCGATGTCGCTGGACTCCCACGTAGTCGACCGTGGTTCGTGTCCCGCATCCGGTGGCTTAAAACTCATGCCGGGCGCGTGCGCATGCGTGCCCAAGATCCCAAGAGGAGAATGGAGGAGAAGGGATTGCAGCGTGACCAACCCCCCTGGGGGGTGATTTCTCGCTTTCTGTCTCAATGTCTCTCTCTGTCTGTCTGGCAAGCGCACACGCCCTATAGCGAAAATTTCTCCCCTTCCTCCCCCAAAAAAAGATGGGGATAATTAGGATTCAAGGAGACCATCAAGGTGGGACCTCCATAATTAAATACTGATAGCTTTATAAGAAGTGGCAGTAAGGGAACCAGCAGTTAGCGTAATGGCTATGTCGCTGCACTCCCACGTAGTCAACTGTGGTTCACGTCCCAGACCCAGGGGCTTAAAACTCATGCTGGGCGCGTGTGCATGTGTGCCCAAGATCCCAAGAGGAGAATGGAGGAGAAGGGATTGTGGCAAGACTATCCCCCCTGGGGGGTGATTTCTCACTTTCTGTCTCTCTGTCTGGTGAGCACACGCGCCCTTTAGCGAAAAACCTCTCAAAAAAAAAAAAAAAACTCCTGCCAGGTGTGTGTGCAAAAAAAAAAAAAAGAAGTGGCAGTAAGAAGAGAAAGAGAAACCCTCTTGTAATGTGCAACTCGGTGCCACCTTGAAGCTCTGCAGAGTCCCCATCAGCAAGAAGGCCAGCACCAGATCTGCTTCTTCACCATAGACTACCATAGACTTCCAAAATCAGAAGCTACATAAACGTTTTTTCCTTATAAATGACCCAATCTGTGGTATTCAGTTATAGCCACATAAAATGACCTAAGATATATAACTTACCTAAAGATCAATTATATCATCTACCTTAACATTGTCCAGTGCCTCAAATTCAACATTGTTATCCAAAACTTCAAAACATTAAAATATCCCAGATAACATAAGTTTTTTTCATCTAAAAACCATTCTTCAGAGCAAACGTAAACTAATGTGGCTTAAGTTATTCATTCAATGAAGGGCTATAAGAACTTCAATTTTTAATATTAATTGTGTCAATAACTAGGCTAATGCCTCTACAAGTTAATATATCAGCAAATAAGCAAAATTATACTTAAAGAGACTTCAACTGTGATTGTATCTTACTATAAATTTATTATCTTATCTGTAGCATATTTAGCCACTTGACAATAGATTAAGTAAAACTCTATAAATATTCGAGTGTATTTATACTCTAGTCCAATAGTTCATAAGTGGGGAGAGGAAGTCATAATTACTCATGGAAGTTTTTTTTTTTTTTATTTAGAGGTTTTTGCCTTAGGGCATGTGTACTCGCCAGGGAGAAAGAGAGAGACAGAAACAATCAGAGGGTGAGAAATTACCCCCCAGGGGGTATTGCCACACCAAAATACCTCCTCCTCCATTCCCTTCCTGTCATCTTAGGCATGCACACACACGCTCCCAGCATGAGCTTGCACCACAGTCAGCCACATGGGAGTCCAGTGACATAACTGCTAGCCAGCCGCTGGCCCCACTCATGGGGATTTTTTAAAAAGTCTGTATTCTTGGGTACCACCTCCAGAGATGGTAGATCTGTAAATAAACCTGAGCATCATTTCTTTTTTTTTTATCATCATAATCTCCTTTATATTACATTGGATTACATATAACTTTACAGTGTATTACAATGCTTTTTCAAATGGGAATGCCATGCATGTCAGTCAATACAGAGACATTAATCTCCCCGCTTCAACATTCAATATCTTTTCTATGTTTTCCCCAATCATTATTATTATTATTCTAATTATTTTTTAAAAACAGTCAATCACTATTTCCCATTTTGCTTGTAAAAAGACTTTGCCCATCATGAAGTACTTCTCAGACCAATCCAGTTGAGAATACTATACATGTCATCAACAGTTAA